>NC_058405.1:98471032-98525828 GCF_002201575.2 Neomonachus schauinslandi | reverse complement strand
ACACACACACACACACACACACACACACACACACACACACACACACACACACACACCTCCTTTCCAATAAGTGGATCCAAATTCTTCTTTGCTCTCTCAGCCCTCAGAAAGCAGCTAGCATTTATGGGATGTTCCAGAATGAAGTGGACCAGTGGCCCATAATATCTGTGTGGTTGAGGCTTAGCAAAAGACACTGAAAGGGTAGATCATAACCTAAGCATTACATTTCCTGCTCGTTTTCCAAACTAGGTAAATCTAGCACATTTGGGAAAAGGTACCCACGAACCAGATGAAGCTTTGTGCCAGTGGACTGGCAGGGCCATCATGGAGTGGTGAGATGTGGGCGAAACCCAAGGCCGGACACCAAAGAAGTGGCCATTCAGTTGTGACAAGTCCATGAGGTGAACAAAAATTTAGGGAAACTTGATGCTCCCGTGAAGCAAAGACTGCTTGCCAAATAGTGAATGTTAATGCCACTTCCTTACTGCACTTTGTGGTTTGTGTTCTTGTCACGTGGCTCAGATATTCCCCAGGGGGACTGGAAAATTACCAGGTGTACCATGGTAGTATTTCTTGAAACTAATTATCTGAGAGAATTCATGGAAAATTGAATGGACTAAGGTTTCACACTTGAATAAGACTCACCATCATCCATGACAATGTATAAATTGATCCAATAGAAAAGTTAATAACTTAGCTGTTGTTAATAGTAACTAGTTAGATCTGAATATCAGGAGTAATCAAATCAATATTTCTGTGTTCATATTCTTTGTATACACACCTAATAAACAGACTAAATAAATAAACACAACTCTAATTGAGTGTAAAACTAAAATGCTTGAGCTCTATGTTCATGTTCGATAAATGAAAAAATATTTCATTAGTAAAGTTAAATTATATTTGCTGGAATCTCAGTTAAAAACCTGTCTGTGGAATATAAATTTTAGTACTTCTTTTCAGGTGAAAACCTCTAAGGAAATAATTTTTATATCTTGGTCACTAAGTTCCTTAGTTTGAATCAAGAAGAGTTAATCGAGGACTCCCATAATTACATTTAGGGAGGTAGATTCATTGTATTGCTTTTTGAGTCTGGCCAACTCACCTTGATCTCAAGCTTCTATAGGAAAAGATATTTGTAGTCCTCATTGCCATGTTCCCAGCATATAATGCAATGTCCAGCACATAGTAGGGCTCAGTAAATGCCTGGGGAGTGAATTGCCGAGTGGCTGTGGGCTTCACACTCTGGTCCCAGATTTGTCACTAACTGGTTGAGACACTCTGGACAGTTCTCCTTTCCCTTCTGAGCTTCAGCTTCATGTGATTGTCTTTGTAATCACAGGTTGGGGTCCCAGTGACCTTTCAAGTTCCTTGGAGCTCCATGACCCCATGGCATCAAGTGTCTAGTTCAGGGTGGGAGATACCAAAGAAGAAAAATAGAAGATTCCAGCTATCAGTCTGTTCCCAGCAAAAGATGGGTTTCAGTGACTGAGCAAGCATAACGGGCCTCTCCTTTGTGTTGCATTTAAATAAGTGATAAAGGTGAAAATTTCTCATGATGGAATTGTAGGCATCAGTGAGCAGGGAAGAGAGAGATCTTATAGGGAAAGAAATTTATGTCACAAATATTTCACTCTCATAAGAAGCCTACTTGTAAAGATTCAATTCTGAGGGAATTTTTTTTTATTTTATTTTTATTCTTATGTTAATCCCCATACATTACATCATTAGTTTTAGATGAAGTGTTCCATGATTCATTGTTTGTGCATAACACCCAGTGCTCCATGCAGAATGTGCCCTCAATTCTGAGGGAAATTTAATATTGGATAATTTATACTATCTAAGAATGAGTTATTTGCTTAAATTCCTTTCAAACGTTTCAAGATAGACCTTTTATAAGTCAGTTTGTAATCCTACCTTAATGTTTGGTCTTCCCACTTTGCCCAAAGCCACCCTGTCAGCTTTTCTTCTTCTAATTTTTTTTTTTAATTTGAGTACAGTTGACACACAATGTTACATTAGTTTCAGATGAATAACATAGTTATTTGACAAGTCTGTCTGTATGCTGTGCTCACCACAAGTGTAGCTCCCATCTGTCACCCTACAACACTATTACAAACCATTGACTATATTCCCTATGCTGTACCTTTCATCCCCATGACTTACTCATTCCATAACTGAAAGCTTGTACCTCTCATTCCCCTTCACCCATTTGCCCATCTCCCTACCTCCATTCCCTCTGGCAACAATCAGTTTGTTCTCTGTATTTATGGATCCATTTTTGCTTTTTGTTTATTCATTTTAGATTCCACATACAGGTGAAATCATATGGTATTTGTCTCTGTGTGTCTGACTTACTTCATTTAACATAATACCGTCTAGGTCCATCCATGTTGTCACAAATGGCAAGATTTCATTGTTTGTGGCTGAGTAATATTCCATTGTATATTTATACCACATGCTCTTTGTCCATTCATCTATTGATGGACACCCTGTCAGACTTAAAATCAGCTTAAGGATTCTGTTTTGCCAAGGACATTATTGCCTCATTCAGGGGTGCCCATTCCATTTGACATTTTGATATTTGAGATAAATTATTGCTGTATCTGGTTTGCAGATATCCCTTCAAGTTGTACCTCAGAACTCTTCTGCCTTCCAAAATTCTGCTGCAGAAAGACATGTCACTCGACTGTCAATGGAGCGGTGTCTCCAATCTGATAAGCATGCTCGAGTTGTAAATGATAAGGAAAAGCCTTGCCCAAAGTCACACTTCCGTGACCTTCAGAGGGGTTGAATAAATGGTAAGACCTCACTGATTTGGAAGATTTGGAGTACAATGTGTACCCGACGGAATATTTTTTATTTTTATTTTTATTTATTTTTTAAAGATTTTATTTATTTATATGACAGAGAGAGGCATAGCGAGAGAGGGAACACAAGCAGGGGGAGTGGGAGAGGGAGAAGCAGGCTTCCCGCTGAGCAGGGAGCCTGATGCGGGGCTCGATCCCAGGACCCTGAGATCATGACCTGAGCTGAAGGCAGATGCCCAATGACTGAGCCTTCCAGTGCCCCCCGACTGAATATTTTTTAAAGGACTGAAGCTTAAGTCTTTCCAAATTTACATTCTAGTTGAATTAACAGCAAATAGAATTTTTCCTTCATCTGCTTTGAAAAATGAATTATCTGTCTTTAAGATTCTGGGGTTTTTTTGGTCTCTTTTTCTCTTTGTTCCTTTGTTTGTCTTAAATTCCACATGTGAGTGAAAGCATATGGCATTTGTCTTTCTCTGACTTATTTCACTTAGGTGTTTGCCAGAAGGGAGGTGGGCGGGGAGAATGGGTGAAACAGGTGATGGTGATTAAGAGCACACTTATCTTGATGAGCACTGAGAAATGTATAGAATCCTGGAATCACTATGTCATACACCTGAAACTAATATAATTTTGAATGTTAATTATACTTGAGTAAAAACAAGTAGAAAAAAAAGAAAAAGAAATTATCTGTGGTTGGCATTGCTTTACAAATCTAAAATCAGACATCCAAGTTCTTAAAAGCAGTGTGTGTCCTTTCCCTAAGATTCGGTGTTGTTGCTGCAAGATGACTCTGCAGATTTCAGATTGAGTAATTATATACTTCCAGGTAATCAAGTCCAAACTTATAAATGCTTATAGTGTTTGCTCTTCTACGTCATTGTGAATGATCAGAGAAACTCCTTAAAAAATAGCTTTTGGGTCAGAAACAAGTTGGGATCCATTCTTTACCTGTGAAAATCAAGGAATCTGCAAAATAACACTTGGGCTTTTATGTCACTTTTCCTTGGCCTTGAGTCATAGGCTGGTTTTTATGGTATGGCTTCTGATGAGGTGGCAAGTTGTGTCCACCTGGCATGGATTTTATTGCATCTGAAAATGTCTTTAAGGGATTCTATCTAGCTTGTGCATTTTTAGAACCCAGAAATGATAGAGACAAAAGACTTGAGTATTTCCTTCTCTTGGGATCATAGTTAAAGTTGCAAGTTAGCTTTGTGAGTTAAATATCTCTATCACATCCAGATAATAGAAAACTTTTCTTCCCAACTAAAGGCTGGTTCATTTTGCCAGTTTGGTACTGAGTTTCAAACCAAAAATAGGTCCTATTTCTTGGGTATAAGTCCTTATGTGACTTTGGCCAATCTGCCAAAATTGCAAACAAAAAGATAAAGCCAGTGACATCTGGAAGCCTCAGTCCAGTATTAGAACATTACCCATAACCCCTAAGTTAGTCTTATAGAGCTTCCTTCTCCCCACAGGAAGAAAACAACCTGTATTAGAGCTCAAATAATATTGTCAGCCAGCAGTTTCCTTGAATCAAGAGGTCACTGGCCTGGACATGACTGCTAGATTTCAGAGAGGACCGAGTTACTCTTAGAGCCATAGAACAATTTTATCTGTGGAAGCTGAGATAATGAACTATCAAAGCTTATGAGATAATCATGTGAAGCTTTAGGATATGAGTGGATCAGCTTTTGAAGAAAGAGTACACACTCCTTAACCTTCTCCAGACCTTCAGGTCAGCACAGCTGAATACAAGACATAGGGTAAAACCATTTCCTTCTTTTACGGATGTCTTTGCTGCTTTTATAATTTTCTTTTTATTCTTTTATTTATAAATAAATACCTTTACCATTTGTCCCATCTTTCCCTCACACATATTATTATGCTTCATTACATGTAAGTATATATACAATAGTCCCCTTCTCTGTGGTTTTGCATGTCTGTGGTCAGCTGCGTTCTGGAAGCAGATGGTCCTCCTCCTGACATATCTCCAGAAGTCCATAGTAACCTGATGCCACGTCACAATGCCTGTGTCATTCATTTTACTTTATTATAGGTATGTATGCATAGGAAAAAACCTGGTCTATAGAAGGTTCACTATTGTCTACTGTTTCAGGCATCCATAGTGGGTCTTGGTCCATATCTGCCATGGATAAGGGGTCGGGGGTGGGGGACTACTGTATCCTGAAAGGAATCCATGAACTTGTCTGGAGCCCCCACCCAGACCATTTGCTGACCGGAAGTTGGTTGCTCTTCCCTGCCAAAATATGAAACTCTGAAAACCATCACTAGTGCTTCACAGCGTAAGGCACGGCTCTCAAATGCTGAGTGTTTACAAAAACAACCTTAAATTTATGGCGTGTGTTGTTTATGGACTTCTTTTTTTTCTTGACAAAAAACCTGGCATGAAATTTCAAATTTCTCCATCCCTATGAGAAACTACAAGATCAGAGAAGTGGAGCATTTTCAAGCTGGAAGGGGTCTTAGGTATCTGAATAGATATTAAGCATAAACATAGCTCTGCGGGCTGCATTTGCTCCTTTTGAACATTCTGGTGTTTGTGTTACCTGAGGTTCTTTGTATCTCTCTGAGAACACAAAGATAAAGTCCCCTGTGGTTACTTCTCCCTTATTTACCAGAGACAAAAACCTGTATCTGAGCCTAGTTAGCTCTGCTTTGAACTCCTTGTTTGCCTTCTTCCCTGTTGGTCACAGTCATATATAAAATTTGGAAACGCTGAAGTTGCCCGTGGAACAAACAAATCTTTTGGAAGTCTAAAGAGAATTCCACATGGTTCTCTGTGCTCAGAAATGGCCGCCACATGTTCGTGGCTGCTTTGAAGCGGCCCCTTTCTATATAGGAAGAACGTTCTGTGTGACCAGGTGATCAGTAAGAAGCATATAGAAGGAGTATCGAGGAGGGTGGAGAGAGAATGAGCCACCGTTAGCGCTCTGTTACCTCCCAGTCTTCCTGATGGCTGCTCCGTGGCGGGGACTTAGGGTGAGAAACTCTGTTTGTGGGCACCTTATTCAGACCCTTCAGAGCTTGCCCGTGACTGCAACTTGCACGCCACGTTCTTAGGCGGGAAGCCATAGCAACCTGCTTAATAGCAACGTTCAAAACAGTGTCCTTGTGATTAAGGCAGTATTAAGAAAACAGAGCTTCTGCCTCATTTTGGCCCGAGCTCAAAGACGATAGGCTGTGTGGTAGTAGGGCTTTTTCTTTTCTCTTAAATCAAATTTCGGCAGTCCTTTATCCTCGAATATAGATGAAGCACATCTGATATTTGGAAAATAAATGTGTGGCATCAGATTTTCTATGCTAATCTTCTGAAATTGGCAATTGCCTCAGCTCAGTTACATGTTCTATAACCCTAGCAATCTGTAGAGTGCTCAGTTTCCATGGGAATAAGCTTGGCATGTTCATTCAGCTCTGAACCAGAATTAATTCAGGAGGTTGTGGCTGTCCTGACACTGAGGGCTAAAGGAGTCTCCTGATAATTAGAAATATCAGCCGTGTTGCTCTATTAGACAAACACTTTCCTGGGTGTCTATTTGTTTGTTTTTCAGATGTCTAATCTTACTGTGCCTGCCTTCTGCGAGAAGTAGTTCTTTGCAAAGATAATTGGAAATTCTTTTGTTTTTTCACTTATTTGAATTCATCATAAGAACTTTGATATTTGCCCCTTCTCTTAAACTGGTCAAGTTTTCCCAGATAGGTGCAGACTTGTAATCCCAAAGCAATAATTCTCCAATTTGAGACTACGGCGAAATTATGTAGAAGGCTCATAAAAAAAACAGATGAGGGGTCCCATCCCCAGAGTTTTCAATTCAGCTGGTCTGGGTGGGACTATTAATTTGCATTTCTAACAAGTTCCCAGGTGATGCTGATGGTGGGGGGGCACACCTTGAAAACCATAAGCCTTGTCAAAAGAACTGTGAAGCTCAGAAAGCATTTTTCGGATCCTTGCTACCTGCTTAGTTAGCGCTGTCCTAAATTTCATCAGATGTATCTACTATTTTGATTACTTGTGAATTACATGCAAAAGCAAGAGGAATGGACAGTGAGTCACATAAGCAGTCAAGGAAAGAGAGGTGAACATGGGCTGGAGGGCTCAGGGTGGGCTTGGGAGAAGACACTGGGCCGTGACTGACCACAAAGCATGTGAAAATGTAATTTTCATAAAGCAGGTCATCTTTAGTCAGAAATTAACAAGTAGCCTAGACTTGGGTACAGGAGGTGCCCCATGTATCACCCACAAGTTCACCCCTTTCCCGGATGAGCAAGATTTCCACTTTTACAAAGCTTCCTTCTGCTGTAATTAATCAAGGATTCGACAAGGCTGTTTTATTAGGTGAGTAATGTCAGCTTGTCTATAAATAATATCACAAAGTTAGCCTTGTATGCTGATATCCTCTCCGAAAGCGTTTTTTTTTTTTAAAGATTTTATTTATTTATTTGAGAGAGAGAGTGAGAGAGAGAGAGAGAGCACAAGAGGGGGGGAGCAGGAGAGGGAGAAGCAGACCCCCTGCTGAGCAGGGAGCCTGTTGTGGGACTTGATCCCGGGACTCCAGGATCATGACCTGAGCCGAAGGCAGTCGCTAAACCAACTGAGCCACCCAGGCGCCCCTGAAAGCGTTTTGTGTTAGATACATTTTGATGGAAATACTGGTTAAAAAAAAAATATTTTGGAGCTTTGAATATCGTTGGATTTTATACACACTCCTGGTTTTAATGAACTTCTGAATAAACAAATGATCTGTCAAAGCAAGTGGGTTATTTAATTTAGATCTTGAGACATCAAGACATTATATGAGGCAGGCATAAAATTTTGCCTGAGAGTAACCAGCAAGGAAATTCTTTACTGTTTGCTTATGTGAAATGTAAATGTTCAGCTGGTGATTCTACCCTGGTCTACTATTTAACTACCCAGATGAGTTGGTGGATTTATTACTAGGTGTAACGAATTAGGCCCCTACCATGCCCATGCCTCTGGATTGAATCCTTCTGCATCGTCAAGACTTGGGAAGTCTTTCTATGCACAGGTAACTCCAGACCTTCAGAAGCAGGCTGTCACGAAATAGCAGCTGGAATCACTGACAGAGCTGCTTTGGCACCGGACTTGACAAATTTCAGATGAGTCTAAGTCCTAATTGTTCTTGGCAGGTGACAGCTGGAAATCAGCTCATTCTGAGTGTGTTAATCTGTGCACACGTTGCTTGGTCAAGTCCCCTGTGAACTGCACTCTAAGAGTTGGTGTGTTTCTGGTCTGCACACATATCCAGTCCTTGACGGCTGGGAGACAAGGCATCTGATCAAAGAACTCTGCCAAAGATTGTATTTTCCGTTTCTGCTTTCAAATACAGTAATTGGGTATTTGTTCTTTCCTTCTCACAGACCAGTAGCCTTGTCTGGGTATGGTAGGATGTGTTTTCTATCCCTTCAATCTCGTAAGTGGTGTTGCGGTACACTTGGTTTTCTTTTTTAAGTGCTCAAGCGGCTGTTTTCTGGCATCTGGGAAATCAGCAACTAAATTATTCACTGGAAGAATGGAAGGGCAGGTCTGAGAGACAGTGATGAATTTATTTATTCAGTCAGCAACAATTTAGTGAGCATTGGTTGTGTGTTAAGAACTGTGCTCAGTGTCTGTGTCTTTCTATAAATGAAATGCAATCTTTAACTTTGGGGAAAGGTAAGTAAGCAAGTAATTTTTAACCTAGTGTTGTGGTTGCTAACAGAGAGAGAATGTGCTGGGGCAATGCGGAGTCAGTTGGTTGGAGGTCTGCCTGATGGATTTGGGGAAACTGATTGGAGGTTTAGACTGGATTCAAACCTTGGGTAGGTTTAAAAGCAGAGAGGAAATTGGCAAGCAGATGACCGAGGGAAGGACACTTTGGACAAAGAACTATAAAAGAAAAGACAAAATAGTAAGGGAGAACTAGGGCAAGTGGGTGAGCAGAGCTGGGAGGCAGAGTTAACAGAGGAGAGGCCGAACGTGAGGCTGGAGAGGGTGACAGGGGCCAGACCACGAAGGGCCCTAGATTCTATGCTAGGGAACTGGGTTTTCCAATACAGTGGCATATAATTGGGATTGCCTTTTAGAATCACACCTGGGATGGAAGTATGGAAAATGGATTGAAGGGGTGCATGACTTGAGGCATAAATTTTGGTTAGGAAATATTTCTGTTAGTTTAGGGAAAACCCAAGAAAAAGTCATGCTAAGGTCATCGCAGTGGAAACTCAGAGAAGAAGGTTATAATGAGAGACAGAAGTAAGAAATTTTAGCGAACAAGAAGTGGGGTAAGGGAAAAGCCCTAGGGGCCAGGTTTGGGGCAAGAAAAGAATTAGGCTCTATAAGCACATTTGTTGGTAAGTCTGGCTTTTTGTCTGTTGAAGGTGGACAGTTAAGGTGCAATGAAGAATCAGTGTCAAGTTGCAGAGGCAAATGTATGTCTCTCTAATGGTAAAAAGAAATGGAAAGGGGCCCTATAGGGGCCTCTTTTTTTTTTTTTTTTAAGATTTTATTTATTTATTTGAGAGAGAGAGAATGAGAGAGAGCACATGAGAGGGGGGAGGGTCAGAGGGAGAAGCAGACTCCCCACCGAGCAGGGAGCCCGATGCGGGACTCGATCCAGGGACTCCAGGATCATGACCTGAGCTGAAGGCAGTCGCTTAACCAACTGAGCCACCCAGGCGCCCCCTATAGGGGCCTCTTACTCCCCACACCAGAGGAAGGGTATTATGCGTTATGGTCTGTGGCATTATCTATGAGCAGAAAGGCCAGCCAAAGAATGCATGTCCACATAGAACAAGCCACAGAACTGCCAACCTATTCTCATAAAGCCATCCTTCCCCAGTAGAATGAATTCTGGGGTAAGGAAGAACAACCTGACCTCTCTCTCTTTGCTTTATTGCTTCCCAGAAAGTGAGTGGACAGGTCTTCAGGTGGAGCATAGGGAGCTGGCTGGGCTTAGACCGTCCAGATCCTCCCTTTTGTCACGGTCTTTCTGTCTTGGTCACATCATTTCTTCAGTCCACTCACTTTTCTTTCTTTAGATGGCACTGCCCATTTTGATTTATTACTCATCTCTGTGCTGTAAGCAAATAGGAAAGTCAGCTACAGAAAATAATTAGTGGAAAGTTTTAATTGTGTCAAAGGATGATGACCTAACACCAGCTGCAGTGTAACTACAGTATCAAATGCACTAAAAACCCACAGGAAACTCCAAAACCAGATTCTCATCCACTCATTCATTTTTGCTTAATACTTACTGAGCACCTGCTATGTGCCAGGCACCATCAGTAAACAAAAATGGATGAAATTCTTTGCTCTCAGGGCACCCGTAGATTGGGTTTACAAAGTATTTCGGTAATGTTCATACTGTCACAGGATTTTCTAAACTTCCCGAAGTCATGGTGAGGATAATGTGACAGTCTTGAACAAGAAGAGTATGGAGAAATTTGGTCCTTGGCTAATGGTAATAGTTGCTTTTAGGTATATTTTCTTTTCCCATGCTCAGACTAGTTTTTTCTGCCCTACGGACCTGTATCAGCATTCATGCCTTCCTTCTTCTTTGACTGCTTTACATCTGTCTACAACACATTGAAGCGTATCAGTAAAATGTAAATCCTTTCAAGGTCAGTGTACCATTTAGAATTGCAAAAAGTTGCTAGACATGTCTACTAGGGCACGGTGACCTTCCCTAACTACACTGCCACTTGGTGAGATATTTATGACATCACATGACTGCTTCAGGTAGAAGATGAAATAAATACAAAGCAGTTTGTCAGACTTGCCAGTACAGAGACCGTTAATGACCTTAACCTTGGAAAGAAACACATGGGATTCTGATAACCATGAGCAGAGTCACATGTACCTTAAACACTGGCTCTCTGCTGTGACTTTTGTTCTGGGCAACAGCAAGGTGGCTCTGACCACACCCTGGTCTTCTAGTCCAGGAAGGACTTGTCAGAGAGAGGTACTCAGTCTATGATTCCTTTTTAAAGGAATTGTGGATTCACATAACTGGATTTTATTTTAAATCAACAAGAGTTAAGAGCCCTGAACCAGAAGTTTAGATCAGGAAATGCTTTCTTCTTTCCATATATTATCTCAGGGGTTACGTCTAACACCCTTGCGAGATTGGTATGATCATTCCTAGCCATTGTTCTTGGTCATATAACTAGTTAGTGATGGAACCTCTAAAGGAATCTATCCCTGATGATTCCAAATACAGTGCTCTGGGGAGCATGATATGCTACCTTCAAGGACCATTGATAGGGAGCATACTGTGTTAAAGGTCCTTGGAACATAACTGAAAATCAAAGGCACAGCCACTTTCCATTCGAACCTACACATCTGCTGACAGCAATTCCCATTACTGAGCACTTTTTGTGGACTATACCCTCTTTACAACCATATAATAAGGTCGGTATTGGCACTATCACCCCACTTATGGCGGCGGTTGAGAAATTAGTTTACAAAGAATGTGTGGTGGGCTGGAATAGTTCACATCTTTCCTGACCCCCAAGCCCTCTCCAGAAAGGACAAGGGCCTACATATAAAAAACTAGATCTAGCAGCCGGCACTGGTGGAGCAGGTCTTAGGCTGAGCAGTAGAGTCAGAATAGGAGTTGGGTCACAGAAGGGAACGAGCATCCTGGCCTGGAGTAACTGGGAAGGCCTTATGAAAAGCCTTCAGGAGAATGGGAGTTCCAGGGGGAAAGTGACATAGAGAAAAACTGGAAAAAATAGTTCTACAATAAATATGCACGGGAAAGATTTAAAGACATTTACAAAAAGACATGTGAAACTTTCACAGGGCTTTATAAATAGACATAAAGAAATTACAAATCCATATGTGGCAAACAATGTGCTGAACTCCTTACCTAACTGGCCCTAGCTACAGATGGAAGTAATTCCATTGCCTCTTGTTTCTATCTTCACCCGGCCTTAGCTGTGTTTGGTCATCTGGAGGCCCCTTAAACTATGCTCACATCTGAGCTAAGGCTTGTTATTCTTCCATCTCATGTCAAAACTCCTTGCCTCACTTTACAGGGACCTTTGCTCAGTATTAGACTTATTACTTGTAATACTCATGAATGCAGTTACCTATGTGTTTATTGTCCATCTCTCAGGCAGGTGGCAAATTATAGAGGAGCAGCCCCTTATTATCATTTCTCTGGTGCCTTCACAGGGCCTGATGTCCTGAAAGTCCAATATTTGTTGAATAAATTAATGCATGAGTTCATAAATGTATGAATGAATATTGAACTAGGTGGATATAAAATCTTAGGTGAATGTGAGATGAGTTTGAGAACCTGTCATGCTCTCTGTCTCTCAAAACCAAATTCCACTCTTTTCCCATTTCCCCAGGTTAGTGTTTCCGCTTAAGTTTCTTCTGATTCTTTTGGAAAAGTAAGCAGGCCTACTTTAGACCTTTTCTTCAGGAAAACCCATAGCTCTTTTTTTTTTTTTTAAGATTTTATTTATTTATTTGAGAGGCTGAGACAGAGCATGAGCAAGGGGGAGGGGCAGAGGGAGAGGGAACGGGAGAAGCAGACTCCTCGTTGAGCAGGAAGCCCAGCCCGGGGCTTGATCCCAGGACCCTGAGATCATGACCTGAGCCAAAGGCAGATGCTTAACCGACTGAGCCACCCAGGTGCCCCAAAAGTCATAGCTCTTAAGAGAAATCATAAAACAGATGATAAACTCAGTGAATACAAAGCAAACAGCTAGAGCTTGTGTCCACAAAGAAGATTTGGCTAAAAATGAACATATTGCTGGAATGAGGCACCAAAAAAACCTTGTAGTCAGCTGTGTCAGTTCTGTTTGCCTGGGTCTGACTGGTTATGTCCAGCAGTATTAAAAGTGCTTGCTTAATGCTGAATGATGATACATAAGGTGCCTCTTTCTCCCTGTGTCCTCACTTGACTTCCCGTCTGAGCAAACCCTAGTCTTTTGGCTCTAGACCTTGTCTTCATTATGCTGACAGTGCAGAACACTGCGCCATAGAGATGGTGTTTTGAACTTTGGCCATTGCCATTCTTCCTCTTGCTTACTTGGCTCCATTTGCTTAGTGATACTCTCAGATTCAATCATAACCTTGGTGATTCTCTTGCACTGTTACACACACACACACCATTATTGCCATGGGCAGATCTTAATGGCTCACTGAGTGGACCTGAGAAATCTAAAATCAGTGTTGACAGAATTCACTTGCGTTGCTTTCTGGACTAGCATCGAATCTCCTGAGAATATGTGCTCCCTTCGGGCTCTAGAGAAACTGGCATCACTTTAAGTACTCTCCATGGCCCATTCTTGGGCTGGCTGGGGACCTACATCCTAAAGAAACTCCACTCAGGAAATGGTGTAAGGGCCACTGCAACGCCTGGCTTGTACCCAGATCCAGGGTTTTAGTCAGTGATGCTGGGCAGAGGGAGTTTGTTACGAGTGCTCCTAATTTGGACATCAGGGAAACTGTTAGGTCACAAAGGACCTAATTGCCAAGGGAAATCCTTGACCTTTTGCGGGACTGGTACCCTATCTCCGAGACCCCCTGGCTCCTATTTTGCCAGCATCCTGAGCCTATTTTCTCCCAATGTCCTCCATAGCTGCCTTTACCTAGCACCCCAGAAATCTTCCTTTGGAGCCTGGCCAGTTCTCCATGTGAAATCAAAACTGTAGGTTTAAAGAGTTGATTATGACAATTTCCATCAGACTGAATCTCTGGGTTTCTGGGTGTTTTGTTTTCTGTGGCAGGTCCTTAGGCATATCATTGCTACCATGTCCATTTCAAATTGAAGACTCCAGTGTCTGGAAGCTAGATATTTAGACAGATTTACTTAGTGCCCAGCAAAAAAAAAAAAAAAAAAAAAAAGTGTTGAATGTGCTTTTATTGGGCTGAGATATTTAGGTCATTTGGGATCTACTTTAAAATACAGACAAATAATTACATGGGCAAATAGAGTTTTAAGTAAACATTGTATATAGTTTCTTCCTGCTTTAAAATTCTGATTCTATTTTTCTATAAGAAGGCCATATCAATGTGTAAGAAGTAAAAATTACTAGGAAATATAGTTCTATCAAAGCCTTGCTTTCATACGGGAACTCTCATGAATCCTTCTGGATGGGTGATTGTCTATACTCCCAACTCTGCCAAGAAAGATCCCCTGTGTAACACCATTTTTCAGTTTTATCTCCATGAATATTAACTAGTGTTTCAGAGTGTTCTCTCAGTTAAGATGATCTATCCTGTGGGGGCCTTTTCAGATGTTCTAACCCTATGTCTACAGAAAAGACTAACATTAAAGCTAAGGTCTTACTTTCAGATAAGCACATAGGACTATAGTTTGCATTTATCATTGGCTGATTTCTCAACATAGTTCAACCACAGCAGAACCAGAGGAAATGCTCCATCTTGTGAGATTGTGAAAACAGAGACATGCTGTGTCTTCTCTTGATGACGTGGCGGGGTGGTGGGGGGTGGGGGTGAGTGTAAGGGAAACACCCTGTGTATCTATGCTGGATGTAAAACTTTACCCCGTGGAACTCCAACTATACAATTGGAGTCCCATTTTTTTTTAAAGATTTATTTATTTGAGAGAGAGAGAGAGAAAATGAGCACAGGGAGGGGCAGAGGGAGAGGGAGAAGCAGGCTCCCAGCTGAGCAGGCAGCCCCACATAGGGCTCAATCCCAGGACCCTGGGATCACAACCTGAGTGGAAGACAGACACTTAACTGACTGAGCCACCCAGCGCCCCATGGACTCCCATTTTTCAGTGTTTAGATTTACTTACAAAGCAGTTCACATTAGGAACTTTTGGGCTGATTTTTGCCTCCTTGGTAAAGCTTTAGTCAATGTATGATCCACTGCTGCTTGACCATCCCATGCTAGAAGGTTCTTTGTTTTATTTTGTTTTCATCAAAGATAATAGGGTGATTCAGAAGGTCAAAGGACATTTTTCCAAACTAAGTAAGCAAAACACTCCATGAAAATAATGTTAACGAATAATAGCCTGTGATGTATCTTGAGTGCCTACTTTGCATCATGGACTTTGTTAACTGCATTTAAAACTCGTAACTGCATTTCTGTCTCCAGTTTTAGATTTTAAGAAAAAAAAATGACAGTTGAAAATCAGGAAGGTATTGATTTAGCAAAGGTCATGGATCTGCACTCAGCGGAATTGAGAATGCAGGTCTGTCTGACTTCAGTACCTGGGCTCTTTACTTGTTATGCTCCTGCTCTCTGCCTGCTCAGTACCTATTATATGGCTTCCGGTCAGAGGCCGTGCATTCTGCTATCCTGACTTCGTGAGGCTTGGGAAGGAAACTTCAAGGCCCCATGGAAGACCAGAGGGAATTTTGTGCTTGTGGATCTCTGAGAATCAGACCGTGTGGCTCCCTGGGTGCTGCTGCTGTAGCATGGGGTGGGGGTGGGGGGAGGACCACTTACTCACTATCCATTAAGCAGCCTCTTAGGAGGGGGGAAGGAAGTGGCCATGAACCTGGGTATGCTTCAGCTTGCCTCATCTTCAGGGGACTGGAAGTTAAATCTTTGGAGGGTAAACCCACTGTTTCTCCCAACGCCTCTGCTGTCCAGTAGCGCACATTCATACCATATACCATTTTCAGAATTAGAGGGGATTTTTGGAGGATGACTAGCTCTATTTCCTCCACCCTCTGCCCATTTTAGGAAAGAAGCCTGGAGATATTTAGAGGCATGCCCAAGAAAGCATGGCTAATTAGTTGCGGAGCTAACAAACATTTTGATTTTTAGAATTCCCACCACAGTGCCCTTTTCACACCACCGTACCACCTCTCAGAGGCAACCTTTCAAATCCTGTTCTTTCTTTCTTGCCTTCCTGCTTCTTTTTCAAGTTCTCATTGTTTACAAGTATCTCTTCCCTGTGCTCTCTGCTCCTAAGTTTTCCCCATCTTCCCTTCCTTGTGTCTAGGACTCTTCCTGTGCTATTGCTGAATGCACATTAATGTTGAATAATGTCCATTCCTATAGCCAGTGCTACTTTGTATTTTCTTTGTGGTGGGGAGGGAAGTATGAAAGAAATTCGGGCTATGAACAGCTGTTACTGAATCCTCCAAACAGGAAAGCGCTCTGGGCTATTTTTAAGCCTGGCTTTCAAAGATGCAGGACTGGGTGCAGCCTTTAACCCCTGCAGGATGGCTGGACTGTGTTTTCCAGGGTGCAGTTCAGAAAAGCTGTAGTTATTGTTTCTTCTAGGGCTCATGTCCCCCAGAGAGGGCCCTAGCCAATGACTGCCCTCGGGCAGAAGTGTGGGAAGACTGAATCGCAGGAAGTGCAATGACCTGTTGAAGGAACTGTTTAGCTACATCACACCATTGGCTTTTTGCATAATTGCTGCAAGGACAAGATATTTTAAAAAGTTCACTACCGGGGCGCCTGGGTGGCTCAGTCCGTTAAGTGTCCGGCTCTCGATCTCAGCTCAGGTCTTGATCTTGGGGTCGAGAGTTAGAGCCCTGTGTTTTCCTCCACACTGGGCATGGAGCCTACTTAAAGATAAATTAATAAATAAAATAAAGAATAATGAAAATGAGGGTGATGTTTCTACTGACAACAATAATAGTGAAAGATTTCAGAGGTGTCTTACCTAAAAACTTTTTTCTTTAAAAACAAACACACAAAGCATGTGATATTTACCTGCTTTGGCATTTCCAGTATATTCACTGGAAACTCGGCTGCTGAGAAAGCATACAGGAGACTTTTAGAGGACAAAAAGAAACTAGTTATACTCTGTTCTCTTCCACGTAATCCAGCTATGTATTTTCTTCCATGTACTCTGTTCTTTTTGTGACTTTGTGACTACCAGTGTCCACATAACTGTCCTTTTGTATAGACACAATTTTTTGGTCTGTGTGAGTGCACACACATGTAGGCGTATGCAAACACATATACATGTGTGAATGTTTTCCAACTACCTACATGATTTCGAAGTGATTCATTCTACCCATAGTTTTCTTCTTTCAGATGGGCAGGTGATATCGTGCATCGTCCCATCTGCCTTAGAGACTTGTTAGGTATATCATTTGTGCCAACTGACCTGAAAGCAACCTGGAAAGTTACATCACAATCTGCCCCAGTAAAAAGTAGTAGTAGCCTATTAATGGAGTTTTTTGATAGTAAGCTAAGCCCCCACCCAATATTCAGCAAAGAGGATACCACAAAAGATGTTTTCCATTACTGGTGATAAACTTGACCAAGCTATCTAAATGTTGTCGGGTTCCTTTACGTTCAGCTCATGATTGGGAGGAGAGCCAATGTTAATAGTTTATTTTGTGGCCATGGGACACTCTTTCTAAGTAAAGCTAATGGGCCAAAATTTATGACTTTGACCTTGTCACTAGTGCATAGCCAAGTGATAATGCTGATGCTGGGGCCACATCACTTTAGCCTCTAAAGTTTGGAGATACCACTGGTTTTCTTGGAAGTTGTTTATGTAGTCCTGCAAGCAAGCATGGTCAAAGATGACCTCATAAATATGGTTATCTAGAAGCTACCAAAATCTCATAAGATTGATCAGTTCCACGCTAATGGGTGAACCCCAGTCCATTTGGAGAGTTCTTGGAACACGCCAGCCATCTGCCTTTCCACACTTGAGTGATTTAGATGGCCAGGTGTACTGTCTAAAGGAGAGAAGATTGCAGCCTAAGTGGTTCCTTCGGGCTCCTTCAGCATCTTTCTTTTTTTCCACAGAGATGATATCAGTATAATTACATATTTATTGTGTGTTCCTTATTTGTCTGTTTTCCTTATGACCATAAGTTATTTGTGGTCAGGGAACATGTTTGTCTTATTCCCTACTTTAACCCAACACACAGCCCGCTGAAACTTATTGAAGGCAACTGAACACATCCATGAGGAAATAAATGAATGATAGAATGATAGACACACACAACAGCAAGCCAGGAACAGTCCCAATTTCTTCATTTTGCAGATGAAGAAACTAAAACATGAGATTATTAATGATTGGCCTAATTTGCACATTCTGTTAGTGGCCACAGTGGGACTCCTGTCTAAATTTCCTGACTCAGTCTATGGTTCTCTTAATTGTACCAGGCTCCTGTTGAGATTATAATCCATCCTTCTGTGTTATTTTAAGTGCAGCTCTTTGGATGTAGGGATTAAATCAGGGAGGGATAGAAAATCCTCTGCACTGGGGATCAACACATGCTGGCTTGGTAGCAGCATGAGGTGGTCCAAAAGAAGGATTTACTCACTATCGAGATATTGAAACACCAGCAGTGAACTCTCCCTGCCTTGAAATTCCTAGAAGCAAATCACAACCACATCAAGACAGACTAAGCCAGATGGTCTCTCCTGGTCCTTTCCAGCTTTCTGACTCATTCCTGATGATTCAGCCAGGATGGAAATAACTTCCCATCTTCCCTGCAGGCTGGTCCTCATGCTTTTTGAGGTGTAGTTCTGACAGAAGAATGATCAGAACTACAGCAATAAAGAATCAGGATACTGGCAGGCAAATCTACCATTTGAAGTTCTCATTACACTTTTCAAAGGGCATTTCCAAATGGAGAGTTTGAACGAAATAATTGCCAAATGATTTCCCATCCAGGCTTTTCTTCCAAAATATAAATCCAAAGGAAATTAATATAATAAAATTATAATCACAGGCACTAAAATTTTAACTGCTAAGGCAATATTTAATGTTCAGACTCTAGACTCTAGCCATGGTTTGCAAACCTGGCTGAATGTCAGAATCACCAGGGAAACTTGGTCCTACCTGCCAGAGATTCTGCTTCAGTAGTTTTAGGGTGGGACCCTGGAATCATCCTTTTTATTAAAGCCCCATGGGTGAGTCTAATGATGGGCTACATTTAGAAACCACCATTCTAGAAAAATCTCAAGAAACTTTCCAAATGGCAAGTTCTATTTTTGAACTCATTGTTCAAAAGCAAATTCATTGTCCTGATTCTGTTTTAGGAGATAAAAGGCAAATTTCTTTGTAAGATATTAACAAAATTCTCAAAAATTATAATCTTCAGCAAAACGCTGGGATTTTTCCTAGCTTTTTTTTTTTTTCTTTTATAAATCCAACAGAGTGTAAGACACACATACCCCATGAAGTAGGGGGGAATCTTGGACTCATTTGCAAGTTTCTTAGTCAGTGGATTTTTATGATCTCCTTGGCATTTGGTCAGCTAGACGTAGACGGCTCCTGTATAGCGAGAGTACTGGAGGCCAAGGAGTTTCAACTTTGTTTCAACAATTCTTTAGTGTAGTTTATGTAAAATATTAACTTACGAGATAAACTCTCACATCTGGAGAAATCATGACAGTAAAAGATAGAGCAGATTAAGAATTAACAAGGACCAGATGCACTATAATAATGTGGGTTTTCTCTTTACAATTTCAGATGCAGATTTTTGAAAAATGGCTATTCTTCAGGGCTATACTTGTGTATTTGAAGCCACTTAGTAATTAGAACAATAGATAATACAGGAAGGAAGGAACAAACTAAGGAAGGAAGAAAGATTATAGGTAGGTAGGTGGGTAAGTAGGTAGATAGATAGAGGGATAGATGAATGGATGATAGATACACTGACCTTTGCAGGAATCTAACCCATTTATTTGAAGTAGCAATACAGAGCTATGAGATTTGGTGGATAAACAGTATTCTGGAAAACCAAGAGATGTGAGTTTGAACCTTGCATCTGCTCTCTAATTCTTCACCTGGAGAAGTAGAAAGCAATTTGTATTTTCCTTCAATGATTACTCTATCACAGGAATGATGCTTAGGTGAGAAACAACCAAAGGTAATGAGTTCAGAGAGGTGATAGGTGAACTAATAGAAAAGGTATAAAATCTTACAGTGTCTCAGTTTTAAATGACCCAGCAGTTATCAAGGAAATGCTGGATTTTAACACTTCATGATGCCAGGTGTGGGCATTGGCAGAAACACCCTGATTGATTGACAGATGACTATACAGCCCACCTGTAATTTTAGCTTTTTAAGAACCATTTAATAATATTGTCTGATGTTTCAGAGTTGCCATCTGAAGCAACAACCACACAGATCATCAGCAAGATTTCTCTATTTGTATATGTGCATAACCTTCCTTCTATTATCTAATGGTATAATGTGGATCCACTTGAAATAAAGCTGTAAGTCAGTTAGGGTTCTTCGGTGGTAAGAAACAGAAATAAATGTTGGCTGATATATGTGAATCAAGGAAGCTATCAGAAGAACAGAGGAGGGCGCCTGGGTGGCTCAGTCGTTAAGCGTCTGCCTTCGGCTCAGGTCATGATCCCGGGGTCCTGGGATCGAGCCCCGCATCGGGCTCTCTGCTCCGCGGGAAGCCTGCTTCTCCCCCTCACACTCCCCCTGCTTGTGTTCCCTCTCTCACTGTGTCTCTCTCTGTCAAATAAATAAATAAAATCTTTAAAAAAAAAAAAAAAAGAAGAATAGAGGATGGGGCACTGGGTGGCTCAGTTGGTTGAACATCTGGGGGGACTCTTGATTTTTGGCTCAGGTCATAATCTCAGGGTCACAAGATCAAGCTCCGTGATGGGCTCTGCACTGGGCATGGAGCCTGCTTAAAACTGTCTCTCTTCCTCTTTCCCTCTCCCTGTACCCCTTACTGCCTCCCTTTCTTAAGAAAAAAAAAAAAAGTAGAGGGGTAAGTTAGTGTCAAAATAAAAGCTAAATAATCTTGCCTTCAGAAAGAGCAGTTTGGAGATCTCAGCATGAAGAACTGTCTTAGCTTGGGCTTCCCGAAAGGCAGAACAATAAGTCAAGGGCTGGGAATATTTGGGAAGTGATTCTAGGAAACAAGAAGAGAGGACAATCAAGAGTGAATCTGAGAAGGAGGGGAAGACTATGCAAATACTGAATTGGCCACTGCTGTGGGCAACTGGTGTCAGTCGATCTGGTACCTTCTAAAGAACAGAAGTGTCTACTGAACGAATTGAAGGGACACTGCTAGTCTTGTATTGTCTTTGTGGGCCTTCCAGATTTGGCATGTCTGAGTATGTTCTCGTGCAGGTGGCTCTAGTGAGAATATTAGTGAAGCTCCAGGACAAAATAGCAGCATGACAGTTATTTTGGAAAGACAGTAAAATGTACTCTTACTAAAAGGTGGGGGAACATTGAGGCAAGCAAAATTAACTGATATTCCTTAACTGAAACTGGAGGGTGGTTTTTTGTTTGTTTGTTTGTTTTTGTTTTTGTTTTGTTTTGTTTTTTTGAGAGAGAAATTTATTAGGAACTCATACACAAGCTTTCATTCATGCCGTTTCTGCCACTTCTCCATTTACTCAAAGCCTAACTAACCCAAAGCCCACATTCTCCCATCAAGTCTTTCAGAGTGACATATTCTTCACCAGTGTATTCTTTTCTCTAAAGTTGTATCGTAGTGTCCCCACTACTCAGCTCAAACTTCAGTTATTCTTTAGGTCTTCAATGTTTGACTCCATTCCTTTCCATGACAGGGAAACATGAATTTTAACAACAGCCAGGGCTGAGTTAAAATTGTTATTCCATCACTTGCTGCTTATGCCATATTCTCTCGGGAAGGTTGTTCCTTGTACCTTGGTTACATCATCAGTAAAATGGGTCTGATAGTAATCACCTTATACATTCATAAAGATGACATTAAAGTGAACTGATTGCCTGTGCAAAGTAACTGAATAAATATCAGGCACTTAACAATTATTAGCTCCTCTGCTTTCAAAACAAGGAGACATACCTTATACTTCTTTTAGATATTTCAAAGAAAACCAATTCAAAATTAGTTCTCATGAGGGCTCAGGAACACTTATTGATTATTCATACAAACTCAGTTGTTGAAAACCTCACACCAGAGGTTTGCAAACTCTTGTGAGCTATGGGGTGTGTCCATTAATGGATATGTATTTGTATTTTACCGTTTAAACAACAATTTGAAAATCTAGACATTTCACTTATAAAAATATGGATTGTGACTTCTCTTGAAATACTTGGCTCACTTTTCTGCATGGTACAATTAATTGAACCCATTGCCAGCTCCCCACTAAGACAAGACATGGACTCTCCAGTTTGCTGCAGCCCCCAACACACCTTAACAAAGTATTATGCCAAGTCTTCTTGTGTTTCTAGTGTCTCCTCATCCTTATACCTTTGTGTTTAGGACTCCAGCTTCTTCATAAGGATAGAAAAAAGATAACAACTTAAAACTCATTTTAGGTGGCTATAGTGAAACCACATTTATATTTATATTTATGTTCATGTTCATATATTTATATTTATAGTGGCGAAACCACTATTCTGTTTGTCTTATCTTAAATATTTCCTGGTTTATGTGTCAGCAGTATTTATTCAGCATAATTGTTATAGCATCTGCATGGCCTTGGCCATTTACAAAGTGTTCTGCCACACTCTAATTTATATGATCTTCACCCACAGTTCTGCCTGCTGAGGTGACAAGGAAAGTGGCATGGTTATCTCCATTTAATGATAAGGAACCCAGCCTCTGAGAAATTTATAGAAAGGCTCAAGGTGCCAGTACTTGCAAATGGTGGAGTTATTGACCCCAAATCTAAGGTCATGCTTATGTCTGTTGAAGGAAATTTTAAAGAAATCAAAGGTCATTGCCCTTAAGGAGTTAGTTATTAAATAAAGTTTCAGAAAAAAAAATACAAGGAAACAGGTCAGAAATATGTATTGGGAATATATGTTGTGCAGGGTGCTTCCTGGCATGATTGGAGCTGGGGAGATTCTTTGTGCTAGACCTGAAAAAAAGTGAATTTGAAGCCAGATTGTGAAGATTTGTTTCTTTTTGCCGAGGTCCATGTCTTCTCTCTATCTTAAAGTATACTATGAATCCCTGTGAAACTGAATAACGGGAGAGTGTTCATGGAAAACACTGCCATGTAAATGTCATGTAAAACTCAGTTATTAAGTGGACGATGTGTAAAAGTCACAGGGCACCAAAAGCAGCCTGATCTTTCTAGAGCAGAATGTCCAAGCTGAAATAAATCAGCCAGGATTTTATCAAAAGGAGAAGGTACAACTCTCCAATTGCATGCTAAAGGCAATGGTCAGAGTCCATTGACCTTGAACCTACAGCGGGAGTAGCCAGCTAGTTAGGCCATTAGGCCAGGATACCTGGAATCAAGGTCAATGCTCTCCTCTCCATTTTTCTCTTCTAAGAAAGTAAAATTAGGGTCATACTAAGACTTTGGAAAAGTCTTTAATGACTGTGCAGGCTAGTTCAAACCAACTTTAAGTTTTCTTCATGTGAGAGAAATCATGATTAAAAGTATGCTTTGGGCAAGAGTGTTGAAGGTCACCCACAAAAGAGGAAGTGAAGGAAGGAAAGGTTGCACAGAGCAAGACTAGGCAGATTCTGTTGTGGTTGGCCTGGACAATTTTAAATAGGGAACCATGGCATGAATTCCAATCTCACATCTAGCTCATGATGGGAAAGTGTTCAGAAGGAGAAGAGGTAATTATAACAGCATCATCAGCAACTACCTTATTGATTTAGGCACTTATATTGGAGGATACGGGAAATCAGACGTATTTTCCTAAAGAAAATATTAATTCATAATATAAAAATCAATGTGCTATATAAGAGCATGAAACATATTCAATATGAATGGAAAAAGGCAACTAAAGATGGATCACTTCATTTAAACATTTTAAAATATAATTTTACCTGTTAATTTCTTTTTTTTTTTTTACACTGATTAATATCATTGGCTTTAGGGGAAGAATGTATGAGGAATAAATTAAAAGTGTGCAGATTAGCTACTCTACTAAAACATGAAGGCACAGAAGCCAGTATATAGGGCTATCACATGTTGCTTGATGACTTATCCACCATTGATAAGGGCTCTGGAAACTAAAGAATGCTGTCAGCAGAATTGGCAGCTTTAATTACACCAGCCTGAGCCTCTCCAATGTGAGGGCAGCCTGATTAGAATTGATGAACCTTGGTTAATAAGAAGCCTTACCAATTATGAAGTTATATTTGATAATTAAAGAAAATCACAATTATCTTTAATCCTTAGTAAAAGATGAAAGGGATACCTGACTTTGCATTCCAGCCTGTGAGGAGATTTATTTACACTGAAATTTGAATCAAAGAGCACCACTGACAATACCATTGTCTTATTAGGAAAGACTATTAGGGCTGAAGAAACCCTCTGGTTAAATTCAATTTTAGCTTTGTATTTGACACCTTTCAAATCACACACAGGCCTGTGAGTCTGGACAACTCCAGGAGTAAAAAGAAAGGCATGGATGGAGGATAAAGAAGAATTTCTGGCTGGGCTTCCTCTCTGTCAGACACAGCACAGAATTGTTTTGTTGTTGTTGTTGTTGTTGTTTTTTATTTTTTTGTTTTGGGTTAAAGAGGTGGCAGACAGCTGGCTCTTGGGTTGATTCATCAATCTTCCCATTTCTAAATGCTGAGATTAATTGCTTGCATGTGAAAGATTACCTGGCATTATGATAAGGGAATACTGGTGCCTTTAGTCATTGTCATGAATCACACCCATCATGTCCCTCTTGAAAGACAGGCCGAGATAATGCTGCTTGATCCAAATACTTCCAGTGTTTATACTAGATTACTCGGACCAACATTTCTGTGCATTTGTTGAAAGCATGGCTGAAATATGGGCATTTCATTGTGGGAAATATAACATGTCATTGAGGAAGTCCAAACAAAGGGCAGTTAAGATATATGGGAAAAAATGTTCTATGCCACGTCATAAAAGGAGAGTTTACCTTTGTTTGTTCAATCAGTCAGTCTTCCTTCTGTCCTTCAACAAATATTTGTCAGGGGCACTACATTTGGAAATAAGAATAAAAGAAGTATGAGACCTAGTTTTGGCCATTGAACTTTTTACTTTGTGGGGGGGGTAATTGAAATAAATGCTTTTAGTACGTGCAATCTAACAAAACAAAACACAGAAACAGATTCATAAATACAGAGAACAAACTGGTGGTTGTGAGGGGAGTGGGTCATTGGAGAGATAGGTGAAACGGGTGAAGGGGACTAAGAAGTACAAGCTTGTAGAATGGATAAGTCACAGGATGAAAGGTGCTGCATGGGGAACACAGTCGACAATATTGTAACGGCATTGTATGGTGACTGCACTTGGTGTGAGCGTAGCTTAACGTATAGAGTTGTCAAATCGCTGTGTTGTACACCTGAAACTAATATAGCATTGTATGTCAACTATACTTCAATTTAAAGGAGAAAAGAAAGGAATCCTTTCATATAAATTTTAGCCAAGTGCCATAGGAGCGGAAAGGACAGTACAACTAAGCCTTTACATAGATATGTGTGTGTGTGTGCACAATAAGTATATTGTTGGGGGGGTATGCATCAGGAAAGTTGCACTGAGGATCACATGCTGGACTTAGTTTTGAGAAGACTAAGTTGCAACTATATGTTGTAAATCTATGGGCCTTGGGCTGAATTCAGCCAGCATGTGGTTTCATGGTTTAAAATTTTTTTAATCCATTGTCGGTATCCAAGGATCTGGAGATTTGGCTTAAAAATCTATTAATTCTGGCTTCTTTTGAAAAAAATCTGAAGATTTGGCATTAGCCTTAGGAAGATAACAGGAGCTAGGTAGAGGCTGCTCCTTTAAAAAGAACTCTCTTTGGGGTGCCTGGGTGGCTCAGTCATCTGACTTCAGCTCAGGTCATGATCTCAGGGTCCTGGGATTGAGCAGAGAGTCTGCTTCTCCCTTTCCCTCTCCCTCTGCCACTCCCCTGCTTGTGTGCCCTCTCTCTCTCTCCCAAGTAAACAAGTAAAATCTATAAGATAAGATAATAAAATAAAGTAAAAAGAGCTCTCTTCATGTTGTCCTCATGTTTTATGCATTTTTACTACCTATTTGGTATAGAGTTTGAGTTTGTAATTTTCTAGTAGTTGTTTGCCAATAGAAAAAGAAACCTTGTCTATAAGGGTTATTTAGTCAGCCATATACAGTGAGGGACAGTTCTGAAAGCAGGCAGAAACTGAGTATGGTTGGCAATTTTAGCATGACAGGAAAGTAAATGTCACTGGACAAATTCTACAAAGTAAGGCTGGAAGAATAAACTGAGCCCTGATTTTTAAATGTGCAATTAGAAACTCTAAAAATTATCTCATAGACCAGCAGGTTTCAAAGTGTGTCCTCAGACTTATATCATCAGCATCCCCTGGAAAGTGGTTGGAAATGCGAGTTCTCTTGCCCTACCCAGACCTTACTATGATGGAAAAACATTAGAGGAAACCACATTATTTGTACAACTGAAACATTAGCGGTCCAGATAAAACACTATCAAGATCATCAAAGGTGGCATCTTTCTGAATATTTACCCGATGATGACCGCAGCTTGAGTCTCCCCCTGCCCGGTTGCTTCTGCCTCCGTCCTAGCTTTTCATTCTCCCTGATTTAGAACCTGCTAATGGCCAATACTAGGTTCCTTGCAAAGGCAGGCCAAATTGGAAATAATAGGTAACTAGAGAGAAATGCCATTTCTCCTTTTTAGGGATGAGGGTTAGGTAGCAAGGTGTAAGCCTGGTCAAGTAGACAGGGGTGGTTCCCAAAGGGCTTCTTGCTATCTTATCCTTTTCAGGAAGAGTACCATTGGCTGGGGAGAATGCAAAGCTTTGGTGAACTTTAATAACTATGACTACCATAGTACTTAGAGTCCTTCGCCAAAGGTGAAAAGATGCACTGAAATTGAGAGAAGGTGACTACAATGAAAATATCTTTCTATTGCAAACAAGGCATAAAAGAAAAAAACATGAGTACAGATGATTGATTAGAAGGGAGTTATATGATTTTTACAACTGGATTGCTAGATAAAACTATGGTAAAATCAATGATCCCACCAAAGAGAATCCTCAAAGGCACTTTGTGTTATATTGACCTTGGTCACTTTTAGCAGAGGAGATGGCAGAGGTGGTGTAGGTGGCTATTTTTATAGAATTCCAAAACCAAGTCAGTAAGACGAGGGTGAGCCTTGATGCACTGAAGTGTGACTAGAAGATGCTACAGAGGAAGGTATTGAACGTGCATTGAAGTCCACAGTTTGGAGCCAGATTAGCCTGGTGTCGCTGGCTGCCCAAGCAGTATATGCTGAAGAAGGAACAGTCCTGGCCAGGATCGAGTAGACCTGAATCTGTGTCCAAGGTGAATCCCCCCACATCTCTGTGACTCTTTCTTCACCAATAAATTCTCTGTCATCATAACGCCTACCTTTGTGGTAAAAATGAAATGTAATATTGAGGGAAAATGTCCTTTAAACTGCAAAGTATTGTGCAAAACTTTATTCATCTTTTTCAGAGTTGCCTTGGATTTAACATTAGGACATTTTATGCAGATGCTCTCAGAATATCATTTTTCTGCCTCTCTGCTTAGAATAACCTGTGCATCGAACCTGTGTTTTGATACTCCCAGCAATCCCATAGGTCTCATACAGATTGCCAGGTGAGCAGACCAAGTCTGGTATGACCCAGAGCCCATTGATGGAGCATTGGGAAACGCAGGCTCAACAGTGCTGTTTGTAGTCCCTTCACGTGACAGCACTGGGTTGAAATCCCCACATTTGGTCCAATGGCATGCTCACCAAAGTGTACGGTTAACAGGAAGAAGAGATTGGATTGTAAATCTTTAGAAGTAAGCCTTCTGAGAAAATACCTGATGCGGGAACCTCAAGGGAAACTAAATTCTTTAATTGGTTGAGAACATGCCCTACAAAAGTTTTTAAACATTTAAACACCATCATATAAATCAAGTTAGAAATATCCCACCAAGGAATAAAAGAGTTCTTGCCATGTAAAATATTAATTTATCTTTTCAAGGAAGAACAAACAATTCATTTAGAAAAACACTAGGTAGGAGGTGGTAGGGAGAGCAGAAAATGTGGAATAAACTCATTTTGTTGAATTTGGACACCCACGTAAATGTCTCAGGTCTTTGGTCTGTTTCTCGTGCTGAAAAGTGAGGACCTTTAATGCTGAAACTTGGTTCCAGTATATTTTACTTGAAGTAGTTCTCATGTCTTTGACTCCATATTTCAAGGCAAGTGTTTCTAACTATTTATCAGGAGATGATCTGCAATTGAACAATTGACTTCAGGCTGGAATTTGACAGATATGCTCCTGGAATTGCAAAGGAATATGTGGAGTACTATTGGATTTTAAAGTACAGTTGCTCTGCAGAAACAGCTATTAATGAATCACAAAAGGGCAAACATCTACCACATGGCCATTTCTTCATTTGCTACAATATGCATGCTTCAGGAGTAACACTGAAGCTAGCCTGGAAGACTCCCAGAAAGGAAACTATATGATTAGCAAAGTTAAAACCTGATTTGCATCTAAAAAAATGTAGTGTATGCTCATTTATGTGCAAATGTAATGGAAAAAGGCTGTAGGTAAAGTGGCTAAATCCTAAACAAAATAAACACTTAATTTTCTTTTATTGTGCCCTGTGACTATTAATAATATTATGGTACCAAGTCAGAAACATTAAGCCAAGCAGGGGAGCAATAAATGTTCCTAGACTGTGCACCACTGTTGATATTAGCAACTAATCGCTCCAGAGTTCACATAAAATGCAGATGGAAATACAAAGAAGATATTTGATGAAGTCAGCAGTGGCGGTGAACTGTTCACAGGTGAAACCAATAACTAGAGGGCCAGCTCAGCAGGGGCAGAGACTGTGGAAGATATCAAGAGAAAGACTTGGTAAATCATTGCTTTGTAACCCTTCTGTACCTATTGACATATGGTTGTTTTTAAGTTTGTAAGGTTCTTGGTCCTAATTCCAACTGGAAATATTATTTGAGAATGTGCAAAACTCTTGATCATCTGATAGTCATATCTCACAGAGATGGATAAGATGGCTATTGCTCTTCATCTTGTGTAAAGAAATCACATAACAGATAAGATTAAGGAGGGAAACTCTATCTAGGCTTGTGATTTCCAGCTCTCACGTTCTTTTGATGATCTTCCTTAAATCATCTATAAGTCATGTATGTATATAAATATAAATTGATATAAAATATAAATTGAATATATTAAAACATAAATATGTGTGTTTAGAGATATACATAAGTATGTCATGTAAAATGATATTTGGTACTTCTATCTCTGATGGTAACTTAGACTGGAAACACCAAATAATCTTCCCCAAAAGAAAACTAAGATGTTGACTAAAATGTAAAACACACATACACACACAAAAAAAGGAAAGAAGGAAGGAAGAAAGAAAGAGAAGAGAAAAGAAGAAAAGAAAAAAGAACAGAAAAGAAAAGAAGAAAGGGCACCTGGGTGGCTCAGTCAGTTAAGCGTCTGCCTTTGGCTCAGGTCATGATCCCAGGGTCCTGGGATCAAGCCCCATGTTGGGCTCCCTGCTCAGTGGGGAACCTGCTTCTCCCTCTCCATTTGCCCGTTCCTCCCCTGGCTTGTGCTCTTGATCTCTCTGTCAAGTAAATAAATAAAATCTTTAAAAAAAATAAAATGTAAAACAACAAGAAAAGACCCATAATTTTAAAAGTATTGCAAAGCTGGCACAAAAGCAATGAACTGGTAGAGGACAAAATTTAAGTAATAATTAGAATTTGGGAAGTAAGTGGGCACCATGACATTCGAGGGTGTCGGGCAATCCATTGGCTTTATGGTCTGATGTGACCAGCAGAGAAACGCAGGGCCCACTCAAGCTGTGACCCCAAAAAACTGCAATCTTAGAGGGGTGAGGGCTAGTATTAGGTCCACTGCTCAGAAGAGATTGACAGGAAACTTGCCCATGAGGACTAAACAGGACTTAAATAAATAATTTAAAGATTGGTAGGCAAAAGTAAATCCATTCCTTCCCTGAAAGAATGTAACTTCAACATGGGTCTCAAAATATTCCCACAGATAAGGTTCCATAGAACATGAACTCACAGTCAAAAATCACAAAACACAAAGGGAACTATGACATGATAAGTGAAAAACAGAAGAAATAGACAGCAGAATCAGATCTGTAGAGACTTTGACACTGGACACATGAGGCACATAATATATTAAGTCTTTATGTTTCATGTTGTGGCTGAGATGGCCAGTTATCCATAAAATTGATGGTCATCTATTTCATAGTAATAGAAGTAGAGGGAGGGTATATGGCTGCCTTGCTTGACTACATCCTCAGTTGACTGTGCTATCAGGCTTGGCCATGTAAATAGGTTCCTACAAATAGAGTGTGAGTGGAAGTGATGTGTGTCACTGTGCCCTCTTGACTGGAGCCTTGGCTGGAGCCCTGATAGGCAGCAACCCAGCTTTAACCAGCAACTTGTTGACAGTGTCCTAGGGGATGGAGAAGCAATGGTTTGGATGGGACCTGGATCTCTTAATGGGCACAGACAGACCTGGACAATTCACACCAAGATTCACACCAGATGAGCCAGCTATAAACCTCCTAGTTCTTCAAGTCTTTATATTGTATTATTGAAGCTCTAGCTTTACCCATCCTAATATAATCTGTTTAAAATAGAGAACCTTGGGAATATAAGCAAAACCCAAAGAACTATGAAAAGGACCAAGGAGATTTGACAAAGAATGAAATAGAACACCTAGGAAAAAAAGATGATTTCCAATCAATGTAGATACCTTATAAAGTACAAGGAAATGGAGGAAAATGGGGAGGTTTTCCATATTTCCACCTTCCAAAGATAACTAGTGTTCACATTTGGAGGTTCTTCCTCCAAATGTGCACAGCATGAAGATTGCCAAAGACCAGACTCCTTTTCTTGCCACTCTTCGTTCACTGGCGCCCATCCCATTTCCATTTGGCTGTAGTAAAATTTAGTGCTTTGTGCTGCTTGTCCAGAAAGAACATCCTTTAAATTTTCTCTGGACCATCAAAAGAGTCACTTAAGTTCTATCTTTTAAGTTTTTAATTTTATTTTTAATTTTTAAAGTTTCTTTAGTGCGGTTGGTCTGCAATGTTACATTAGTGTTGTAACACAATGATTCAACAGCTCTGTACCTTATGCTCTGCTCACCACAATTGTAGCTACAATCTGTCACCATGCAATGCTGTTACAATACCATTGACTATATTTCCTATGCAGTGCCTTTTATTCTCTTGCTATAAGTACCCTTTTTAAAAATCCAACTTGGAAAAATAGTTTTCGTAGGTATTATTTTCTATATCAAGAAAGGTAGCTTTTTTCTCTAAAAACTATAAATATGTGCTAATTTAGCTTAAATATTGTAAATTCTATATTTTGGCTTAATTTTGAAATTTTATTGAGATTTTAAATATTAGCTATTTTGTAAAGGAGATGTTTTAAGTAGAAAAACATCTATAAGACAGATTTTTTTTAATGTAAATCTTGCTTTTCTCAAGATTAAATTTCTTAGCTATTATTAATTTATTTGTGTGCTATTTCTGTTGGTTAAAGGAAAAAGTAAGATTATTTTATGTTATAGTTTACAGTTTGTGTATAACAATCCTAGTTAAATGACTTTTCTTTCAAGCTTTTATAATCATATGCATCTGCTCATATTGTTATTTAATGAATGAGCTACCATTCTATTCTAAAAAGTATAAGTTAAATTACAATTTCATTTGAAGTTGTAATATGAAGTATTTTGGTGGATGTTTCTGAACTCTCTTTGATACTTAGTAGTAATAAGATATTTACAAAAAAACCGTGTGAGAATATGTTGCTAAAATAGGTAATATGCATAAAATTAAAATATATTGGCCTTCCTCTTAAGATTTATTCTGCCATTAATTCTAAAATCAGGTAACTCTGAGTAGGCCTCCAGCAATATAATAATTCATTAATGGATCTATTTCAACCCTACATGTGAATCAGCTCAGTAAATGACAATTTAGAACTTTTGCTGAGTATCAAAGTGGATAACCAGGAGTAAAACCATATTAAATGATAAATGTGTGTGAGCTAATTTCCCTGTTAGTTTGGGAAGGGTAAAAAGAGGAAAGTGTAGTTAGCAGGGTCTTACTTATTTATCCAATGGGGATAGAATACAATCTAAAATCATATAACTAAACATTAGCTAAAAATAGCACTTTTTCTCTCTCCTGATTGATAAAGGAATAATGAACTCATGTGAGTTTTATCTTTTTTTCCTTTTCCATGTAAGTCTTCTATTTTATGTACTTTATATATTTTATGTATATAAAAGTATGTGTACTTTATGTACTTCATAAGCATTTTAAATGGTCAAACAGATATGATACTAAACTCAATATTTGAAGCAAAATGCTTTCACTCTATATGGATTTATGCACGTTTGAGTTATATTTCACCTAAGAGTGCTTCCTAATGTAAGTGTAAGCTTCACATTCCTGACCATACACGTTAGCTATTCATTGTTATATATTTGTATACCTCTACAGGCCTTTAGGAAATCAACAGAATCTGGGCCATTTCAGTTTTTTGCACATATTGTTATATTAAAGAATTTGGAAATGCCAAACAGGAAAATTGTGCTGTATTTAAAATTTTTCCATTGAACAACTGTCATCAAATTAAACCATCTGTGTGCTATTCCTTCAATCCTTAGTGTGTCTCTCCATCCATAGGTATGATTTCACTTGAAGATAACATCAGAGGTCTGTTTGAAGCTATTAATGAGCAGGAGGCCTGGTCTAACCGGCCCCTAGCTCCTCCTATGATAGACCCCAAAGGAACCCTATAGAAATGTACTCACATAAGACAAAGAGAAAAATTGTTGGTACATGAATCCATGGGCTTTGCTTCAGCTCACATCTCAGTATGGGAAAAAATGTCTGGCTTTGTGAAGAAAAATGCTAAGAGAATCCTTCCTTAGCCAAATGTCAAGTGCTATTGACCAGGACTTGATAATTTCCCCCATCTCATTGTAACAACATTGATGAACTGACCATTTAAATAGTTTGTACTTGTTCTGAAATCTGGAGATTCTTTATCAGTCTCCTTGTCACCCCCTCAATCTCTCCTCTTATGGTCCTGTTATACCCAGGAGTTATTTCTTCACAGATTTTACAAAGGAATAAATAACAACAACAACACAGATTGTTGTGGGTTTATTTTCCTTCATGGTAGATTCATCAATGGTGACACTCAGAATCTAGAGGACTTGGTATCACACTGTGGATTTAGAAGTCATGTATGCTGTGTGGATGGGGAGTGACCCACTTCCCATTCCATACTTCATCTGCTTTGATCCCATGGCAGCCAGGATGTTGCAGTAGCCCTTTAGAATTTCCCTGACTCTGCACATCTGAAACATCTAGATGCCTAATATATATAGAGTTGCTCATGTTTTTAAATTACCATTGATGCCTTTTAAAATTGGGCAGAGGAAGAGATGGGAAACTTTATGTGAGAAAGGAACATTGCTTTTATTGTGATGCTTTTATTGTACATGATTAGTACTAGCCACCGTCTGCCCTGGAAACTAGTAAACTTTCACTAATCCAGTAAATGTGACTCTAGCTAGTACCCATTAAAACCTCATCCAGTGATGATGGACAGGCCCATTCTAAACTCAACCGAGTTTCTCTTTAATTCCATTCAGCTTCGACTAAACTAATTTTTGTTGGTACTCATGGAACTCAACATTTGTAACATAGCTACCAGACATGGCTGTATATACCAGCCAAGCTCTTAACAGATTTATTGGCAGCAGTGTGAGGGGACAGAGACCTGACATCAAAACTGAACATAGGAAATGGCAAAAAAAAAAAAAAAAAAGGCATGCACACTCACACACTCATTTAAGCAAAGGGAAAGGGAGAAAATCATGTTTCATTTTTGTCTTAGCAGAAGTGTCAGAAATTTTAAGGAATGCCATTTTCTTTCTATAACTTATTATGTACAATGCGAAAAAATTGGAAAAAGAATTTTCTTAATAAAAATTAATAAAAAGATAAAAAGAAAATAAATAAAAGACTTTAAAAAGATAAAAAATGAAAAGATAAACAGGCAGGGGAGAAAATGGCCCCTCGTGAATGAACGTTTGCATTTTTTTTCGTTACACAGATGAATGCTATTTAGTGGACTTAATGCATTGCCTTATACCTCTTTCCACTTTGCAACTTATAAATATTATTTTTTAAAATATTTATTTGAGAAAGATAGTGAGAGAGAGCAGAATAGGAGGGAGGGGCAGACAGAGAAGCAGACTCCCCACTGAACAGGGAGCCCCATGTGGGGCTTGATCCCAGGACCCCAGGATCATGACCTGACCTGAAGGCAGATGCTTAACCGACTGAGCCACCCAGGTGCTCCTCATGAATGTTATTTTTTATATGTATCATTGTTTGTCCTGAATGAAATAGTTTCCATAAGATTTTGTTCCTCCAAGGTATCTAAAAAATTTTTACTTTAAAATTTATCGTTTTCCATTTTAAACATTTTATACTTGTCCTTGAGCTAGCTCTGGAATATGTAGGAAGCATCCTATTTTGCAATATGAGGATTAAGGCTGCATTTCCATTCTGCCTTGGCCATGGCGAAAATGTTTCTGTGAATAGCTTTCCCTTCACATCAAATGGAAAATAATTTTCAGTGGCAGCATTTGATACCCAACCAAGGAGAGGAATGAGTCTTTGAGGTCATATTGTAGCTTTGGCTCTACAGACCCTAGAAACCATTATCTTAAAATGATATAAATTCAGTTACAAAATGGAAAGATGATTACATGATTAATGGAAGTTAATAAAGATCATTGAAATCTTATCCTGGATAAGGCCATCAGAAACTATTTAATTCAATTTCCCCTGGCTCCAGGCAGGCCACACGGGAACCACCTTGTCAGATGGGATCTCTCTTCTCATCACATACCTCTCTAGGGAAGTCAAGTCCCTTTTTTGAATGAAATATGATGCATTCTTGTCCTGACTAAGCATGCACTCTTACCTGGGGTCTCTTGGCTACTTGTGTTGCTTCTTGGAAATTGAGCTCATGGCTTTGGAGTAGTTAATGAAAGGAACTGGTGGGACAGTGCAAGAATTGTAAAACAAAGATCTCATTACACTAATGACATATCCAATTGTCCCGACTGCTTTAGCAAGCACATTTATATGGCTGCTGAGAGAAACGTGGTTAAGTGTGTGGGGTTGACACCAACATTGGCTGGTGGTAAATTTTTCTCCACTTTAGTTCAAAATATCTAGGACATACGTACTTGCCTTTAAAAAAAAAAAAGCCAGTTTAAAAAGAAAGTTGTGTTTGCTTTATCCAACCTATTCTCACTAATGGAAAAACAACTTAAGACTAATGTATTACTGATTTGGGGTCAGGAGCCTTCTTCAAATTCAGTTATAATAAAGCTATTACATCCATTAGTAATTGATGTGTACACTTACAAGGAAGAGATCTAAACTATTGTAGCTTAAACAAGATAGGATTTACTCTGCTTCCACGTAACAGGAGTTCTGGAGGAGGCAGTCCCACTGATGTTGGTGACTCCTGGATATTATCAGAGACTTATACTCCTTATATCTTCTGTCCCACCATTCTTTTCATAGAGCTTCCATTCTCAAGGTCACTTCAGTGTCACCTCAGGTGACAGTATGGATGAGAGTCTAGGTAGGAAGACGAGGAAGAGAGGAGGGCAAAAGGGCACCTGCCAACTCAGAGACCTTTAAAGCGTTTTCCTGGAAGTCTGTACAATGGCAATGCTTTTAGCTTATAAGTCAATTGCTACCCTACCCCTATCCTCAGGTGATTCTGGGGAATGTTCTTTTACATTTGGGTACATTGTTACCCTTACAATATTGGGGTGTTGCTGCTGAAAAAGGAATAATGAACATGTCACAAGAAAGTCCCCGTCTTGGCTACAGGTTACATCCTTTATTTTTGCTTGTTGTGGGTCCTCACTTGGGATCACAAAGCGATGATTTCATTGCTCATAAAACAATGAATGTTCAGGGAATCAAACAAGATATGGTACACCATCACTCAATAGATGCAGAGCACGAATGTTTTTTTCTTTTGGCTATTGTTTGATTTAATGAACTGTAGCTCCTTCTCAGCTCCTGTGATTGGGGAAGTAAGTTATGATGTGCTTTTGCCTTGAGTGATTCTTACCATGAATTTATTTACATCTACACATGGCTGATATGAAACTTAATGTTTGCAAATCTTAACTTAGCAGCTTTTTGATTGTCAGGATTTCAAACATTAAAAAGAGGTTTAGGTTCTGCTTTTCCATAAGGAAAAAAATTGACTTGATTTCTCTAAGTGCAAGGACTTTTTCTTTGAGGATTCTTTATGCTCTCATTTCATATTTTCTTTTTTCAGAGGTGGTAGAAAGAGCATTTGGACATGAAGGCATCTTAGCTTCTGATCATAATTTGTCCAAGCAGAAAAATCCATGAAAGAAAAAACAGAAACAGGTTGTAATTTGGACCAAATTGAAAAAGATCATGCTATAGGACATTCTAGACATAATTATTCCATTAGGTAGAACTTCCTGAGCAGTGAATGTGATATATAGGTCTCAGTGGTGAAAGTATGGGATGGTGGACATCGAATAATAATAAAGACATTGGAAAGTTTGTCCCAGGAAAATGACTAAAGCCAGTTGGCTGTAATAAAGCCTACAAGAGAAAGAAGCCATCATTTTAATATTCATAAAGGCATTTTGAACAATTGACCTTGAATTTAGAGAAGGACGAAATGAACATGAACTGTATTGACATGTGTCATCTTCTTTTCTTTTGTTGCTGTTGTGGACATGTGTCATTTTGGCTTTATAAAAAATATCTTAATTGTCAAGACTTTAAGATATTATAAGCATACCAAGAAAAATTGTGGATCCTTTTTCTTTGGACTATCTCTTTAAAGAATACCCTTTTATTTTGGTATTGCTTGAAACAAATCCAGGCTCAATGAAAATTTTGTGGCTAGCAGAAAGCTATGCTGCATCCAGTATTTTAACAAATTAGCATGAAATAGTTTTTGAAAACAGAGATGTGGAGTTGGATTAATTTGATCTGCAAAATGTCTTGGCTGTCAAGTAACTATTATTACCTCTTGGAGAGTGCAGTCCTTCTATGGGGCTGGGCTTTTTCTCATGGTCTTCGTGCCTCCTTGGATTGCTCTGCATGTAGTCAGTCTCCTGACCCAGTGCAGTTCCATGGATGCAAATATCTTATTAGTCATATTTCTCGTAGAAAATATATTTACACCTTTCCCTTTGAACTCCCAAGAAAGGCTCCTTTGAAATTACTATTTGGCCTTTCTGTCAGATCCAAGTGGAAACTTAATTGCATTTATAATCTGAAGGAATCTGCTCTGTTCAAAAAATGTTTCTATCCAAGCTGAAAATAATACACTAAAACTAAGTGTCACGGTGCATATTTTGCTTGATTCAGGCTTTTTGGATAAAAATATGTGACCATTCTTCCAGATGTTTTGTCTATATGGTAGGTAACATCTCACTGTTTTCATTTTTGATTGGTTACCAGCATAGAAAGAATATGCTGGGTTGTGCAAACAAGTCTTTATAATTCTAGGTAAAATATTTGGACCCATTAAACAAAAGTTAGGGAAAAGAAAAACATCTCTGAAAGTAGGTAGGTCTATATAACCTGTTTATCCAGACAGTCTTTTTTTTTTTTTCAAAAAATTTTTTTTATTATGTTACGTTAATTACCATACATTACATCATTAGTTTTTGATGTAGTGTTCCATGATTCATTGTTTGCGTATAACACCCAGTGCTCCATTCAGTACGTGCCCTCTTTAATACCCATCACCAGGCTAACCCATGCCCCTACACCTCTCCCCTCTAGAACCCTCAGGTAGTTTCTCAGAGTCCATAGTTTCTCATGGTTCGTCTCCCCCCTCTGATTTCCCTCCCTTCATTTTTCCCTTCCTGCTATCTTCTTCTTCTTCTTCTTCTTTTTTTTAAACATATAATGTATTATTTGTTTCAGAGGTACAGGTCTGTGATTCAGCAGTCTAAGTCAATCAGACAGTCTTAAAGTTTGAATCAGCTATAGAATGTACAAATGTTTACACTTACCTTCGCTTCACTGGTATGAGAGGTGTGATTATTTTGAAAAATCTCAGCCATGTCAAAAGCATTTCATTTCCTACAGAAGCTGAGATCTGAAATGCTGAACAGACTCTTTTGTTGGGAAAAGAAGGGCTTGAGATTACAGTATGTTTTTCGATCTACAATGTTGGTAGTCAAATGTTGATGCACATGAATGTTGAGAAATACCACATGGTTTGATAAGAGTATTAAGGTGTTCAGAGCACTGTAATAGGTTTCCACAGTGTTTCTCCATTTTCTGAAGTCCTGTCCCTGATGACCTAATTTAGGCAAAAACATAATATTTATCAATATCTTCAGTAGTATGTTGAAGTATAATTCAATACCAAATACTGATTTTGAAGGAAGTCAGCAATGCTTTCTATGTAGTAATTACAACATGCAGGGTGGCTAATTTCATTTAAATTATATTACTCACTGTACATACCCTGTGCCCCCCAAAGGCAAATTCTTTCTTTTATTGCAGCTTAAAAGAAAAATTTGAATATGACTAGCTTGATTTCATAGTTTCTACTCATAGATGCCTAATTTCTTAATTTTATTACTAAAAATGAACATACACTGTCCCTTTCACTGATTTGCAACCTTAGACTAACAAAAAAGCAATTTAATTAACAGAAATGATTGCTGTTTTTAGATAATTATTAAGGTAAATTAGAAATATATGACAAATTCTAACATGTAAATAACAGGTTTGAAATTGGAGGTGGTTCTCAAAACCAACTCTCCTATGTCACTTTTTTATTTTCAACTTTGTTTTTCACAATTTATCATTAATATGTTTCTGATTGTGAAAGTAATGCTTGCTTCTTATAAATATATCTATAAATGTTCAAAGAAAGAAAACCCACCTGACGTTTTGGCCTTCCTTCCTTTCTTCCTTCCTTGTGAGCATCCTTCGGTCTATCTGTCCATCCATTCATTTATTAGAGATCACACCAGGTGTTTAATCTTCTGTTTCCTGTTTTCATGAGGACTGTTTCATCCATGTTTTCCATTGGATTTGTAACATTTGAATTAATATTATTTTTACTGGCTAAATTATATTCCATTTAATGAATGTCAATTTCCAATGGAATTTTCATCCGTCCTTCCTTTCTTTCCTATCATAAAAATCAGTGAACATCTTTGTTCATAAGGAATTGTCCACATCTATTCCTAATGTCTTAGGAAATTTTATTAGAAGTAGAGTTATTTGATCAATGCTGTACAGAATATCTTTCTTCAAATCCTTTAAATCAGGTGAAATTTTCATCTGCTGAGATTATTGCAGTTTAAAATTATTGATTTGTTTAAAGAGACAGAGGATTACAGTGTTCTTTATTCTGTAGTTCTATAAATCTTGAAATAGGTAGATAACATATTCACTTTGGTAATATTTGTTTTTAGGATGTTCTAGTTATCACGTCTGCTGATTGCTGATGACCAGGGAAAATCATCATGTATTGTTTAACTGACGGCTGTTCTTCCTTTAGAGTCAGGTGCTAAAGATGATAAAACACTTCAAGTTCTATTGTTTTTCTGTGAAATTGAAGCTATTTTTTGATTCATTACTGGATGATTTATTTGGAGATTTTAGATCCCTCCTGCTTTGTGTTTAAATTTACTGATTCAACAATGTGTTTATTTATGTAGCAATGGTAGGGACAAGAGGAAAAACCCGAAGGAGAGAGGATCCCTCAAGGAGCTCAGTATCTAGTGATATGAAGAAATATGTTATATTGAATTGTGGTCAGTAGCAATCATATGCATGCTGTTGAAATGTAGCAACACAGGGAATGGCAACACAGGTGCCCCCCCTCCCTTATAAAGGTAGGGCTTGGTGCTGGGATGACACGGTAAGGGCAGGTAAAACTGTGACTCACTTCGATTACTTTTTCTGCATGTGTCACGGCCTAACTCCTGATGCTTTGATGTTGTTCTGAATGAATTGACAAATTAATTTCACATTGCTTCCTCTAATAGCCTTCTGTCATGTCACCTCCTATGTTTCAGAAATTGTTTAACAAGGGCCAATTGGGGGACTTGTATCCAGGCAGCAAAAGCATCAGCCAGGTCCCCAGCCCCTCCTTCTCACCTCTTCCACTTAGATGCCTGGTTGTGAATGACTTTTCTTAGTGAGAGTTTCCTCGTTCCATTAGTGGCCGCTGTAGGTCTAAATTTATAACACGTGAATTATTCTCCATCAGTGGATTTCCTTATTGGACACATATTCCTTTTAAGCAGGGCTTCCCCTGATCCCATATTCCCCTTCACACAGACCGCCTGCCAAACTGCCGGTTGTTTTCCCAGCTACTGAGGCTCTCCCGATAGACTGTATTTCATGCTTATGTTCTTCAAATGGTTCCTTGTCTTGGAAACAGGGATGCCCTTCAGCGTGCCCTGAATTTGCATGAATGAGAAACAGTTTTCTCCAGGAGAGGTAGTTGCATGTGGCACAGTGTTGTTTTTGAGCTAAGCATTGTTTTTCTTGGCCAGTTGGTTGTTTTCTTCTCCATCTTGGAGCACTGAAATATTAATGTGGTGGACTAAGCTGGGTAGCTGTTTCAGAGGACTCATTTGCTAGATCACCTGTCCTAAAGAAAGCTATATGGAATACTTTCCTTTCTATGAAGTTTCTTCTCCAATTTCCTTTGCAATGCACATGTACACCCCCCCCCCCCATTACTCAGCATGTGTATGATTGTGTGGGAGAGAAGACCACTTACATTTCTATTTTAGAAGGGAAATATTTGAAATTTGCATCACTCCCTTGGGTTAAGAACACTTGTCCTCAGTAGTACCTATTAATCAAATACCAAGTGGCGGAGACACAGGTGCCTTAGCCCAGAAGAAGTCAAAAGTCATAATTCCTTTTCAGGCTGGGATCTCTAAGATTGTGAGGTTACCTGGCATCAGATACCGTTAGGGATGCAGGTCATCTGGTTCATAGATACTGATATGGTCACCCTCTCTGCCTTGCTATGGAAAGAGAATGTTTAGCTAAAACAAAACAAAACAAAACAAAACATTGTGTTCTTAGTGAGGTGGATGTGTTACCTTCGCAGGAAAAAAAAAAAAAGGCTGTCCCTTTGAGTGATTGTTACATGGCTGTGTGTGGCATTCCAGGGAAAAGATCCATTAGAAGACAGACAAGATAGCACGACTCACTTTTCAGCAGAAAATGACTTGGCTTTCACTGATGAAATTGATTACGAGGAAGGATACTCATTGAAACTGGGGTATAAGCTTTCTGATATCTGCACATGAATAGGTCCTGGCCCAGCTCACTGAAATGTGGGCCTTCAATTTCTTTGCAATGTGAAATGTGGAGAAGGGTGAGATGAAAGCTGGTTCTCAGTGCACTTGCTTTGCATTTCATGATTGCTGCTGATGAAAAGGAAGTAGTGAGATCCACGAACTTAACACTGGAGTAGAGGATGGCTTCTGGGTCTCACTTAAGTATCCCTGTGTAGGCCCTATAGATCACAAGATTTCCTGCTTGCCTAGCAAGTAGCCCCCTTGATATTGAGCGATCTATGGAAAGCATAGTCATATTACAATCACTTTTAGGATAGAGCATTCATATATCCTAGGCTAAAGAAATAACTAAGACTAAGACCACACAAAAAACCAAGAAAGAGGAAAGAGAAAACACATACTATAAAGAATATTCTCTCCAGTAAATGAAGAGATTAATTTTAAAATTTACCTTCGTGAAAATTCCTTAAAATATATAACATCTTCTCCCTGTTAACATAATGTATTCTTTAAAAGTGCTGTAGTATCTTGCTAATGCTGTTTATCAGAATAAACTCTTCCAACTTTGTCTTAACTGAATTATTTGTTTCCAGACCTGTTTTCTCATGGTCAGTTGTGTGTGTGCATGTGGTATTGTGTTAACCAACACTGGGCAGAATGGGGTTTTGGTGCTGTAAGCTATACAAAAAGACAAAGTATTAGTCTTACCCTCAATAAGATTATAATCTAATTGGAAGAATAAGAATACTACTCAAGAAATAATTGTAAAACATTACAGTGAGTCTATTAGTTGCTGCCAAGTTGTATAGTCCTCATTTTAATGACTGAACAGTGAAAAGAAAGGAGAGATGTATATGGACTTGAAGTAGACTGAGGCAGGGGTTATACTTGATGTGCCTTTAGGATTGGGGCAGGTAGGAGGGAGAAAGTGAGCATGATACACAATGTATTAATTTCCTAGGGCTGCTTGTAACAAATTACTACAAACTATGTGGCTTGGAAAAACAGAAGTTTATTCTCTCAGAGTTCTGGAGGGTAGAATATAAATCCAAGGTCAGCCTGACTGCATTTCCTCTGAAGCCTCTAGGGAAGGTTCCTTCTTTGCCTCTTCTGTCTTCTGGTGGTTGCCAGCAATTTTTGGCTTGTGGCAGCGTAATTCCATTCTCTGCATTCATGTTCACGTGACTGTCTTCCCTCTGTGTCTGTATCTGTGTCCAAATCTCTGTCTGCTTGTAAGAGTACCAGTCATTGTATAGAGCCCAGTATGACCTCATCTTAACTTGATTACATGTGCAAAGACCCTATCTCCAAATAAGGTCACATTCCAGGTTCCGGGTGGACATGAATATTTAACTCAGTACACACACGGTGAGTAATACAATCATAAATTTTTCTCTGTTTTGTTTTTTGGCAAAACATTCTTTTAGTTTCAGCATGTGGAAACCTTTCACGAAGTTTCTCATTTTCCCTTGTGGAAAAAGTGGAGAAATGTGGTCTGGATGCTAATACTATGTGGTGGATTAGATTTTGGTTGAATTATTGCCCCCAAAGGGAGACTGATGTCAACCAGAAGAAGGTTTTTGTGGCATACTATACATTTTTTTCATGACCCTGGGACTGTTCAAGTTTTTGGTCAGTGATGTGAATAAAGATAATAGAAGTTATATATATCCCATTTGAGGATAGCACACCATTGAATTTTTTCAAGTTTCAGCCAAAGGAAGTTGTTAAAAGGTAAGAAAAAAAAGATGAAAAGAGTATTTAATAGAAATAAATGTAAAGTCTGGCATGGTTCTAAAATCAAGTGTACATTAGAGTATCAGAGGGCTATTGACTTAGTAATAATATGTATTTAAATAGTCAATGGTAATCTCAGTATGAATGGCTCCTAAAAAAAGTAATAGGCAAGCCCAAAGGTTCCATTAATGGAATAAAGAAGGTCATCATCTTCCTCTACTTTGGACTTTTCAAATTATACTGAAAATGATTATATTCAGTGGAGGTTACCAAATACTAATGAGATTTGTTGGATGTTTTGGAATGTATTCAGAAAAAAATGGCCATGAGAGTAAATGACTCAAGATGACATTACTTGAAGGATGGATGGAACTTGGAATGTTGAAGAACAAATGGGAGGAATCAGACTGAAAAACTGAGCTTTCTTTTATTTTATTATTATTATTTTTAAGATTTTATTTATTTATTTGACAGAGAGAGAGCAAGAGCAGGAACACAAGCAGGAGGAGTGGGAGAGGGAGAAGCAGGCTTCCTGCTGAGCAGGGAGCCCGATGCAGGGCTCGATCCCAGGACCCTGGGATCATGACCTGAGCCGAAGGCAGATGCTTAACGACTGAGCCACCCAGGCACCCCCTGAGCTTTCTTTTAAATCCTCAAGAGTTATTTGTATAAATGTTTATTTGAAAGGACTCAACTTTCTTGTATTGCCCAAGAGGCTAAATTTTGACAAATCAATGGATATTTCCAGATATATCTTTGATACCTTGTCACAGGGCCTCTTTGCAGAGATCCTTGGATTGCCTGAAAGATGGGGAGTTTGAGGTGCTCAAAGCGCAGATGCACAGCTATTGACAGAAAGTTGTCAGAACAGCTCAGACAATTGATGGAAATTTTGCTATATGGCTTCTGAGAGTCCTTATGCCTCTGACTTTTATAACTTCTTTTGAAAGAAAATACTATAAAACTCTGAGATTTGGATGAGGCATAATGATGTTCATTATATATTTTAACCTCCCTTTATAGTTCAAATCAATATGGCATATAACAGAGAAAAGGTGGTAGAGTCAAGATGATACAATCTCTGATCTCAACTTTGACATGAAATCACTTCAGATTGGACTATAGATTTTGGAGAGGGAATATTTTGAAAGTTGGAGAGACATTATTAAAAGGAACTACTGTGCCTTAGGAAAAACTACTATTTCCTTATTCAGAAAATTCTCAAGGTTGGAAGGGACCTAAAAGTCCACCTATTTCAAATTTCAGAGATATCTGGGTTTACTATTTCTATCTTCAGGAGAACATATATTCCCTGTGATCTATAAAATGCCATTCACCCTTTTTGATAATTTCCCATTTTTCTGATATGTTATAAAATTCCTTTAAATATTCTGAGTAAAATAGATTACTTTCAATCACTTTTGCCTCAGGCACAAGAGCACTGAATCTTCAAGCTAAAGTTGAAGAAAAAGAGGAACAAAAGCCTGAGGCAGAAATTCAGTTTCTAATATGAATGAGAGCTAAGAGCAGTTTAGGGAACATTCTTTCATTTATTCATTCACTGATCATCCAAAGACTTGCAGAGAAGCTCTTTGGTGATAGGCAAGGGGAATGCAGAATGGGTCAGAAACCATCCTTGGCCTTGCACTTTCAGCCTAGCAGGGAGAAATGTTACCCAGTATGATAGGTGCTCTGTCTATACACAGTGCATGGAAGTGTTAAAGCACATCACATCACAGTGGGGGAAAAAGGCCATTAAGAACAGCCTCTGTCTTTGCTCATGTGTACATCTTACATAAGTCTATGTAAACAGAGCACCTTGTCTACCTATGTTATTTTGTAGAAAGAAGAAAGATCATTAGAAAGATTAAGAAGCACATAGACTAAAAGACTAAAATACCTACAGAAATGTGGGTCTTTCTCTTATCATTAGGCTTTTTTAAAGGATAGGAAATGCTTTAAGGAAAAGCTGCCCAAACATGCACTTCTAGGTATAGTTCAATGTGTAGCCTTTTGGACAAATCTTGAAGAAAACTAAATCAAGCACTTACATGAGCTACTTTTGCTTTAGATTTAACAAGTCTTTCCTCTTGACTGCTCAGGATAAACAGCTGGATTACTTGACATGATTCCATACAGAATGGATTAACTAAATTTGTGCTTGTTCTTCCTCCCAAGTCGATTAAATGCCTGAGTTTCCCCATGTCGGGATGGTTTAAAGGTTTGATTTGTGGCAAAGAGTTTCTGGAAGCTTAAAATGGTGTCTTTTTTCCCACCTATTTATTTTATTTATTTTATTTATTTTTTAAAGATTTTATTTATTTTTCAACAGAGGGAGAGAGACAGCAAGAGAGGGAACACAAGCAGGGGGAGTGGGAGAGGGAGAAGCAGGCTCCCCACTGAGCAGGGAGCCTGATGTGAGACTCGATCCCAGGACCCTGGGATCATGACCTGAGCCGAAGGCAGACGCTCAACGACTGAGCCACCTAGGCGCCCTTTTCCCACCTATTTAAAATAAATATAAAATTTCTTATGACAAAGAGGAGAATAAATTCAACAGGAGAATGATACTTTCATTTCAGAAGTTAATATAAAATACTATGGGAAGAATAAATTACAAGTATATATTTTAGGTATATGGGCTTAGGACGTTGATCTGCCAGCCCATGTCTTCCTTATTCTGTTACTACGTCTGTTGCTTCATGTACACCTATTTATAAATGTTTAATAGATGTGTTTGTTTTAGTCTGATGAGTTTTCTCAGCAGTGTGTTTAGAGCTGAATAAGACAAGTGGCCCATATGTGTGGATAGGATCGTTGGAAGTACTGTATGTGGAACCCTGTCTCAGCAGGCTGGACAGACTGGCTATTTTTAAGGGTACCCAGATGAGGGCCACAGAGAGAAGTGTAAGATGACACTGCTTTGAGACTGAATTTTCCTCTATTTAAAGCAAAGAAACAGACTTTGAGAATAAGTTGTTAATCAGATTAACTTTGGGTTAATTATTTACATAAGAAGACTACTTTACTAATAGCATGAGTTCTGGGACCTTGCCATTTATCTCTGAATTCTCATGTAGCTCAGTAAAAGTTGCAGATGGAATTTTCTCTTAAACATTGACCCTCTCTTGGATCTCTGTGGTTTGATTTCGTGCCACCGATGGCTTGGTTGGGGGGAGGGCAGTGAGTGGATGACGGGTGGAGTTCGATGTGTGTCATCCATGTCGGCTTCTCATCATGAAGCCATGAACTTCACCCGCTCCCCTCCATGTAGAATCACCTACTCAGCTTTACCAATAGCCCTTGCTTGGTCGGCTCCTTGCCCAACTGGTCTTCCACATTTCATGTTATTGAGATTATGCTTAAAACTCACCTGAAGGTCTTCCTTCGTTGACTGCACTCTTTTGTTCTCTTTCCTTGGTTCCTCTTCTTTCTTACCCACTCAGTATATACATTTCCAGCATGTGTTCTCTATCTTCTCTCCCATCCCTACTCCTCCTCACCCTTCACTTCTTGCTGCCCCTCCCTATCACCCCCCTGGTTGTCCTTATCCTCTCCACGGATCCAGCTGCCACCTCCACACACATGCCTTCCAGATGTGCACCTTTAATTTCCAAGTACTCTTCTGAGCTTGAGTTTGACCTTCTTATTAGGCTTCTTCATCTCCAGGGCATTGGAAAGCCAGCATCTTCAGGACCAAGCTCATCATAGAAGGGTAGCAGAACATAGTGGTCAAGAGCATAGATTCTGGAGCCAGGCTGCCTGGGTCCACCTCCTTCCTACCTCCCTCACTTACTAGCTGGGTGATCTTGGTGTGAGTTCTTTTAACTCTCTTTGCCTCAGTGTCTTCATCATGAAAATAGGTGTAATAATCCTACGTACCTTAGAGTTGTGAGAATTGAATGAGTTATTACATGTGAAGAGCTTAGAGATGCCTGGTATATAGTAAGTGTGCAAGGGCATGTTAGCTGTTTTTATTGTTTTACTGTTTTTATTTTCTTTTATCCTTAGAAAACTTCAGCTTCTGAAAGACTCTCTTCTTTAAGATCATATGTGTTTGTGACATCAATCAATTTTCCAGTGGCCCAACTTGAACCATAAGACTTGCATTCTTCTCTCACTGTCAACCTTCTATAAATTATTAAGCCTTTTAGATTTTCTAATTATTATGTGTCTTGTTTCTCTGCCTTTTTCTTCCCCTCTCCTATGATCACTACATTAATTCTTCCTTGAAACCATAGGAGAGCTCCCTACTTTGTTTCCTGCAACTGTTCAGTCCTCACTTCCTCTCTTTGCAGGTCTGTCTTGCATTATCACGAGGCTAATTTCCCTGAAACACAAGCTGAATCATGCCATCTTCATCTGAAACCACCACCACCCTGCCACAAATACACACACCCTGGACACTGAATGATATCTAAATCCTTCAACCCAGTTGAAAGGCCCTGTACAACCTCTCTTTTTCACTTACTGCTCCTTTGTTGTTTCCTCCAGGGTCTCCGTATTATGGCAATCTGCTCTAATTGCTATTCCCTAAAATTGCTTAGCTTCCTTTTACCTCTGTGCTTCTGTTCACCTCCTCCTCTCTCCCTGAACTATCCCTTACTCTCCCAGGGCTGTCAAGATCTTAATCTTTCCTCTGGGACCAACTAGAATGGCAATCCACCCTATTAAGCCTTCTTGGATCACTCCAGTGAGAAGTGATTGCTTGCTGGAAGAGCCAAATAGTACTTTGCATTTACTCCTTTGAGGGACACTTATTTACTGCAAACCAAAAGGCTGAGTGTTGTGTAGTGAGAAGGATTTGGAGTTTGAAGTTACAGGAACTGGGATTTTAGTTCAGGGTCTACCAAAGTGAGCCTCCATTTTCTCATTTATAAAATAGCAATAACAATAAGTTTATCACAGATTTTTATAAGAATTAAGTCAGATATATATGAAAAGTATTTTAAAACTAGCATTAAAAAAAGTTTCATTTAAAACTGATTGCTTTGCATTTTTTTCTTTATATCCCCCACAACACTTTACATAATCTAGGCTTATCAGAATTGGTGTTGAATAAATTATTTGTGAATGAATCCATAAGATTCAACTTGTAAAACATTCTTACTATGACTTTCTTCTTTTCAAAAACCCATCTCTCACCGTAATGGTGGCCAAGCTAGATTTGGGAGCCATTTCAAGGCAGTGAAACACGAGAAAGTTAAATTACCTGATACTTTTACAACTTGCTTTCTTGAATAAGGAGAATGGCCTTTTAATAAATTATTTCCTTTCCCACATAAATCAATCTATCACAAGAAATGTTTAGTGTCCTCCTATAAAAGTAATAAAATGACCTAAGAGATTATTTCTTATCATCATATGGCATCTATTCTGGCCCCTTGAGATCTTAAAAGGCAAAGAATTAGTTAAGACCATTGTTCATGCAGACAGCACGATCCATTGGGAATCATGATGAGTCGAGGTCATAGAAGTTGGCTGAGGAGGGATCATTCAGAGAACAGATGGATTCGAAGGAGCAGTGGGACCGCCTCCTGCCCCGCTATCAGGCCTCGGATTCAGAGGTGCTGGCAAGCCAGTGACGGGAGAACCCTGACTCTTGTTCTGCCCGAGTCAGTGGAAAGGCAAGGATCCTAGTGCAGGGAAAGGAACCACAGGACCCTGACCAATCCCTAGAGATAGCACCCGCAGGGAGACTTCTAATAATCCCCCGACTTTAGCTTGATGTCTCACATCTGTCATCTCACTTTATCCTTTTAAAACCCCACTGGGATAAGGAGGGCAAAGTCCGTCATCCTCCTGTTCAACAGGGAAGAGTGAGAAAGAGAATGGGGTCTCCATTTCCTTCTAGTAGATAAAGAAGGTATTTTCAAGCAATACCCAGAGATGTGTAACTCAAAAAAAAAAAATCCTTCTAGTTTTTGTCTTTAGAAGTGCTTTACAGTTTGGCAGTGTCTGGGTCTGTTACATCCTCATGTTAGCACTTTCATTGTGCTTACAGGGCCCTGAATTGCTGTAGCTACTTCTCTAGATCCTGTTACCAAGGCTTAAGGGCATGAGTCCTTGGTTCTGTCTGATCTCCTCTTTCACCATGTGAAGAATGGCTCAAACTGTCTGAATCCTGGATGGCTGCTAGCTTTATTTAAAGACCTCAAGCAGGTCAATCATGAGAATGGGGACATTTGGGACAATGAAGTTGACTTAAAAAAAAAAAAGGAAGAAAGAAAACACTGGCCATTTAAAAAAAAAAAAACATCTAAACACTTGAAATGAATTGGAATGTCACAAAATCCTCTAGTTGCTAAGTTTTTCTTGTGCATTGATTAATAACCTCACATGCAATTAGGAGTAGCCAGTTACCCTAGGCAGGGGTATGAAATTGTCTGAAACATATTAATGAATAAGTTTGCCAGAATCTTGACTTCTGGGTTCAAAAGTCAGCTACCAAGAACAAAAAGAAGGTTATCAGGAGAATGTAAATAGACTCAACAGGTCCCTATATTCATTGTTTTCTGCAGCCCCTTATTCCAGCAGAGAAAACAGCTCTGTGGAGGAAGAAGAAAGAGCAGGTTTGAAGTGGAGGCAGGTGACGCACGGGTAAGCTGGGGCAGCGTCAGATGGAAGCCTGCTTGAAGCTTAGGGATCAGAGCCAAATGTGTGACTGTTCAGGGGTCGGTCCAGGAGGGACAGCATCCGCCTTGGGGCACATGCCCTGGGCTGTGCTGCACGGCAGAAATGGCAGCTGGATGATTCGTGCCCCAGAGGCTGCAGTCAGCTCAAAGGTCTCAGGGAGTTTCCGTGTGCGGAATCCAGAATGGAGCTGGAGGAGAGAGAAGGCCCGCGGGTAAGAAGGGCTGATCCCATCATGGAGGAGCATCCGAATGAAGCAAGAGCGTTCCTGCCAGGGATGGGCTGAGCCTCAGTGCTTTGCCATGCCACCTGAGTGGAGTTGTGGGATTCTGCAGATCAGCCAGTGGCTATCACTGAAGGAGTACTGTTCTGCTCAAATCCAGATGAGAAGAGACATATCTAGAGCAAAGGCCAGCATTGAACAGAGGGCGAACAAGACCAAGCAGCGGGCTCACTGTCCCCCCATCTCCTGTAGGAGCTTGTGAGGTTCACAGTGACCCCAGCCAGCAAGGCAGGGAGAGACAAGGGAGAGCACTTTAATGCTGAATGTGACAGTCCTTTAAACCTGAATCCCTGAAAAAATTGGCTTGAAAAAACGCTGGAGTGACTAGTTCAAGATTTTGTTTTAGTTTTTGCCATCAGACAGGATAGGTAGAAAAAGAAAAGCTACATCTTGGCAAATGTATTTTTGGAAGTATGCAATTCATGTCGCTTGAAAAAAACTAACATCTGGGGGCAGCCTCACATGCCTTTTACCTTTATCAGAAATGAATGCTCAGAAATTTACATGGAGTTAATGGCAGGGACATTCTAGAATGGGAACTTTGTGGCTGCTGCTTTTTCCTAGATGGGAAAGCCTTCAAGCTTACAGACTTTGTCATTTGAGCAGTGTCTGAGATGTCCTGACCCCACGCTGCCCAGCTTCTCTGCTGCACTGGCTGGGAATTGGCCCTTTAACCAAGGCATGGGCTCATATTAGAGGCACAAGTCTTCCCTTTCAACAGTTCAACGATTGCTGCTTATCGGGCATGTAGGATATACCCGACACTCCACTAGGTGCTAGTGGGTTTCAGCACCAGGGAGCTGGCCCACAGCCTAGTGGGGCAATAGCTCTGGAACTATCAGTTATAAAGTAGTACAGGATGAGACCCACACTCGAGGACGGTGGCTGTGGGATGGGGCTTTGGAAGCTTTATGGTGGAGGTGATTGTACTTTTTTTGGACTGATGAGAATGGAGGGAAGGGTATAGAAGGGGAGAGGGAAAAGAAGAGGGGACGAAGGACAGGGAGAAAGAGAGGGAGAGAGAGAGGAATAGGGTAGGGGAGAGAAAGGGAGAGAAGGGAGAGGAAGGGGAGAGAGAGAGATTGAGAGAGGCTTTCCATGTTATTTCTGATCAGCAAAAGCCTCAGAAAGCCCAGGTGCATCTGCTTCAGTTCTGTGCAGAGGACTAGCAGAGACCCAGGCAACTTCCTTCAATTCTGACTCAGAAAAATGAACACAGCTTGTACTTTTCCTTCTCCACTCATTATATACTCTACCTACTGTGTGCAGGCTCTGTGCCAGAATGCTGGGCAATGGCATGAAGTACTAAAGGTCCTCCATGCCCCGAAGATACTTATAAGCTGGACTGAGAGTCAAGACATACACCCAGAGCATGGAGCTAACGTTCAAGGCCGAGAGGATTTGGGACCAGATGACAGTGATACAGACCAGAGACTTAACCACAACACTAGTGATGGTCTTTGCTGTGGTGCTGACCTGGGCATCGTAAGACGTTAGCAGCATTCCTGTCTTCTGCCTACTACATGCCAGTCCACCCCCCTGTTGGAACAACCAAAAGTGTCTCTAGACCTTTCCAGTGTCCCCTTGCAGGCTAAATCATCCCCAGTTGAGAACCACTGATACAAACCTGAAGGACATTAGGTGTCAAAGGGGAGGGATTGGTGGTTTGCCATTGTTACAGGGACACTGGGTCACAGCAATGACTGAAAAATAGGGTAGGTTTTGATAGGTACTAAGGAGTGCCAGAAGTCTTTCCAGGGGAGGGTTCTCCTTGTCATAGCCCCCCACCTTTTCCTATTTGTGTTGCTCTGTCTAGAGTCACCAGTTCAGTCTGATTACTGCAACTTGTTCTATTTTACTTCCCCTCTCCCTCCTTCGCTTCCTTCCTGCCTTGATTCATGTACCTTACTTCTTCACTGGACACAGCTCAGGTGTGAGGTAATACCTGCCTTCACAGAACACCAGATAGCCACCTTTGTGTGGATGCCTCTAACAAGGACTCCGGTTTCATTTGGCCTCTACCTGCTGTTACTGCAGAGAACTCTCTGGTAACCTGCCTTCCTCCATGCTCGGCTTAGATTTTCCTATGAAACCACATTTCATCTCTTTCTTCAGTAGATGTTTCTTGTTGTTACATTCCGTTCCATTCTGAAAGCAGTGTGGGCACGGTTCTCTGTGTTTCCCTGACTTGAAGTGCTTTTGAATCATATTTAGGAGTAAGAAAAACAATGATGTCTGGTAGATGTTTTATGATGGATAGACTCAAAGAACAAGACTGTTGCAGAGAAGACTCTTAAATATATAAATAAAAATTTTGAGCATGGTATTAATTTCCCCTGAGTTGTCATGGGAAATGCCCAAAGCAACTGGCATAGCCTGTGAAATTACAGTTTAAAAGCCTGGTGATGGCGATGGGGAGGCAGCGAAGCCAGTAGCATGAAAACTGTGTGGAATGGTCGTTAGTAGATGAGGTCTACTAAGAATTTCAATACAGAATGGGTTACGAAGTTAGTTTATTATTGTAGTTCATTGTTCATTTTGATGGGGAGCTTACTCTGTACCTTCCTTGGAATCCCAAAATTACTTTGCAAACTGCAAATTCACCAATGTGCAACTGTAAGGGCAAATTGTACCTGGCCTTTTTCTATTTAAATTAATTAATTTTTTTTTTAAGATTTTATTTATTTGACAGAGAGACAACGAGAGAGGGAACACAAGCAGGGGGAGTGGGAGAGGGAGAAGCAGGCTCTCCGCTGAGCAGGGAGCCCGATGCAGGGCTCAATCCCAGGACTCTGGAATGATGACCTGAGCCGAAGGCAGACGCTTAATGGCTGAGCCATCCAGGCGCCCCTAAATTAATTAATTTTTATATGCATTTTTAAAAATGTCTGTTCATGTCTTCTGTCCATTATTAATTGGATTACTGGTTTTCAGGTGTTGAGTTGTATCAGTTCTTTCTTTGTATGTGTTGGATACTAACCCCTTATCGGATATGTCATTTGCAAATATCTTCTCTTTCTCAGTAGGTTGTTTTTCAGTTTTATTGACTGTTTCCGTCTTTGTGCAGAAGCTTTTTATTTTGATTAGTCCCAATAGGTTATTTTTGCTTTTGTTTCCCTTGCCTCAAGAGACATATTAAGAAAGATGTTGTTATGGCCAGTGTTAGAGAAATTACTGCTATGCTCTCTTCTAGGCCTTTTATGGTTTTAGGTCTTATATTTAGTCCTTAATCAATTTTGAGGTTTTTTTTCTTCCAAATTTTTATTTAAATTCTAGTTAACATATAGTATTTTGAGTTTATTTTTTGTGTATGGTAAAACAAAGTTAGTCCAGTTTCATTCTTTTGCATATCCAGTTTTCCCAACACAATTTGTTGAAGAGACTGTCTTTCCCATTGCATACTCTTTTGTCAAAGATGAATCATATAATTGTGGGCTTATTTCTGGGTTTTCTATTCTGCTCTATTCATCTATGTGTCTATTTTTGTTCCAGTACCATACTGTTTTGATTACAAAAGCTTTGTAACTTTAAGTCTGGAATTGTAATGCCTCTAGTTTTGTTTTTCTTTTTCAAGATTGCTTTGGCTATTCTGGGTCTTTTGTGTTCCATACACATTTTAAAATAGTTTGTTTTGATTCTGTGAAAAAAGCTGTTGGTATTTTGATAGGGATTGCATTAAATGTGTATATTGCTTTGAGTAGTGTGAACATTTTAACAATATTTGTTCTTCCAATCCATGAGGATCGAAAGTCTTTCCATTTCTGCGTGTCATCTTCAATTTCTTTCATCAGCGTTTTATAGTTTTCAGAGTATAGGTCTTTCACCTCTTCTTGGTTAAGTTTATTCCTAGGCATTTTATTATTTTTGATGTAATTATAAATGGGATTATTTTCTTAATTTCTCTTTCTGCTGCTTTATTATTAATGTATATGATGCAATATATTTCTGTACATTGGTTTTGTATCCTATTAACTTTACGGGATTCATTTATTAGTTTTAATAGTTTTTTGGTGGAGTCTTTAGGGTTTTCTATATATAGTATCATGCCATCTGCAAATAGTGAAGATTTTATTTCTTCCTTACCAATTTGGATGCCTTCTCTTCCTTCCTCCTTCCCTCCCTCCTCCTCTCCTTTCCTTCCCTTCCCTTCCCTTCCCTTCCCTTCCCTTCCCTTCCCTTCCCTTCCCTTCCCCTTCCTTTTTCTTTCTTTCTTCCTTCCTTCCTTCCCCTTTCCTTTACCCCTCCTTTCCCTTTTCCTTTCCTTTCCTTTCCTTTTTCTTTTCTTTTCTTGTCTTTTCTTTCTCTTTCTCTCTCTTTCCTTCCTTCCTTCCCCTCTCTTTCTTTCTCTCTCTTCTCTTCTCTTCTCTCTTCTTTTCTCTTCTCTTCTTTGTGCTGTGGCCAGATTTTGCTCTGGCCAGGACTTCCACTACTATGTTGAATAAAAGTGGTGAGACTGGACATCCTTGTCTTGTTCCTGACCTTAGGGGGAAAGCTCTCAGTTTTTCACCATTGAATATGATGTTCAATGTTATTTTTCCATATGTGGCCTTTATTATGTTGAGGTATGTTCCCTTTAAACCTACTTTATTGAGGGTTTTTAATCATGAATGGATGTTGTACTTCATCAAATGCTTTTTCTACATTTATTGAAATTATCATATATTTTAAAATCCTTTCTCTTGTTGATGTGATGCATCATGTTAATGGATTTGTGGATATTGAACAACCCTTGCATCCCAGGAATAAATCCCACTTGATTGTGGTGAATGATATATATATTTTTAAAAGATTTTATTTATTTATTTGACAGAGAGAGACAGCAAGAGAGGGAACACAAGCATGGGGAGTGGGAGAGGGAGAAGCAGGCTTCCCACTGAGCAGGGAGCCCGATGTGGGGCTCAATCCCAAGACCCTGGGATCATGACCTGAGCTGAAGGCAGACGCTTAACAACTGAGCCAGCCAGGCACCCCAGTGAATGATATTTTTATTAGATTTATTTATTTATTTATTTATTTATTTATTTATTTATTTATTTATTTATTT